>NC_073354.2:12467500-12747500 GCF_027580225.2 Misgurnus anguillicaudatus
ACTAACCGACATACTTTCCAGGTTGCGTATGTGTGGGGCGGGTCTATCAACAGAAGGTCCAGATTCTATTGGGGTAGGGGCGTGTTTGTTTAGGTGATTTCAAATATCAACATTGGCTTTTAAACATCATGGACTCCGCCTTTAAGAGTACAAATATTATTATACACGTATAACTATAAGACAATTCTATAATAAAATATATTATTTTAGTAATACAAAATGCTGTGGAGCAGTGGAGAGTTGTTATGAGAGAGAGAGAGAGAGAGAGAGAGAGAGAGAGAGAGAGAGAGAGAGAGAGAGAGAGAGAGAGAGAGAGAGGTGGTATTGGAGGAAGGCAGGAGAGACTGGAGACTGCAGCAAATTGTTCACCATCCTGTCAAGTAATGATTCAGACCGCTCCTTGAGAGCCTTGCATCCACATTGACTGGTCATCTTAAATCAAGATCATGTGCTTTGCCTGGATTGTGAAATGCCTTCGCAACCTTGCCCTGGAGGAAATCAAGCCAGCTCAACCCCCCTTTGCTCCAGCTATCATCCCCCTGACCAATTCCCACATGCGAATTATCGACAGCTCCAAATAATGAATTGCTTCACCTCTAAGCCTATCAGGCAGAGGCTGAGTCTGTCAGGTCGCCGAGGTGACGTATTTACACCCATCTCTATGCTGCAACGGACACTGACCCCATGTTGACTACGGTGCGGTGTAAACGCTCTCGCTAAATCAATGACGCGACACGGCAAGGCTACAGATGCAGAAGAGCTAAGAAATATGACGTGTGGAGGAGATGCTAAAACACCAGAAATGAGTAACATCAATTTCTAAGAAGAGACTGACGGGAAAGTGAAAAATCGCAATTTGGCTGAACGCGAAGTTTCCTAAACAATCATAAATTTTATAGAATTTATTGTATAAAATTTATGATCTGTATAAAATTCAGCACAGATGGTTTATCAACATGCCATGAAATTACTCTGCGCCCGTAGATTCTGTACTGTTTCACCAGAAGTAAATGCTTTTATGAATATTTGAATACGAATCTTGCTGTTTATAATGGCTGTTTTTATTTCCAAGATGTTTCCTAGAGTACAGTATAGCAGAAGGAAAACAATGCTCAAAAGGCAGACTCAGCTCACCGATTTGTTCCAGTAAATGAGCAATAGTTTTATTGTTGAAGAGGATCTTTGACAGTGTATGTTGAGGTTATTTCAGCAGTGGCAGCAGAAGGCACAGATGTGTCGTGACGGGGCAAAGCAAAGCTGTAGAGTCTGTGTCCGGGTAATTGGTTGTGTATAATGTGATGGGCAAAATGGAGGAGTCCATCTCTTTTACAGTACATCTTAAGTGATTGATGCCTGATTCATGCCTGTCAACTCTCCCATTTTTTATACCTGTATTTAAATATTTTCCTGTATTTTTTCCCGTATTTTTATCTTTCTATAAAAAAACCCACAAAGGGCGTATTTGATATGTTTGCTACATTCGTCGCTGGAAAAACAGGCGGCAGTATTAGCTGTAACATCTCACTTAAAGACAACCCCAATAAAACAAGAAGTAAAAGAAAAAGCATCCATTCCCCAAGCCAAACTGTGCGCAAAATTACAGACATCACTAGGCACTATACTCTCATTCTGGCATAATAATCAAGGACTTTGCTGCAGTAACATGACTGCAGGAGACGTACTTATATTACGCAGCGCCTGAAAATAGTCCCCTGCTATTGAAAGTAACCAAGGGGACTATTTTCGGGCAGGGCGTAATATCAATATGCCTGCTGCAGCCATGTTACAGCAGCAAAGTCCTTGATTATTACGCCAGAATGAGAGTATAGTTCCTAGACATACCGGCCTAGAAAATCGCAACTTTAAATTTTCCGTCGTTCTTAGTACACGATGTTACCACAGAAGAGTCAAGTTTTAAAGGTGACATAGAATGATTGAACGGGGTATTTATCCTTGTTCTTTGATGTGACATGTAGACAAAATTGTTTTTGTTTGGGTCTGTAATGCCTTAGAAGCTTCCTAAAAACCTCTCTCAAATAGCTCTATTAGGGTGGGGGAATTTAAACAAGTGGTTTTGCACCTATTTGGCTCCCCCTACTGGCTTAACTTGCAATCTCATTACTGATTGGCTGACTTTGCTGCCACTCTAAAAATGTAGCCAATTATTTTAAAGTGAATGGGGCAGGGAGATGCCTGTGATGTCATAAGCATCAGTTTTTCAGATTGGGCTGTTTTCTGGCTGACATTTCTAAAAGAGGAATTTCTATGAGACTGAGATGTTTAGAATGTCTAGAACTTTTTGTATGTTTGTGAATGCGGGTAGACTACCATTATTCAACAAAGACAAGGTAAAAATGGTTGTTCATTCTCTGTCCCCTTTAAATAGACGCATTTTTAGTGCAATGCTAATGGTCTAATCAGAATCAATGGATTATGCTAAGCCATGCTAAAAGTGGTACCGCCAGACCTGGAGATCAGCTGAATGGAATCAAAAAAGGTCAAAATCAAATGTTTAACTCTAGGGGAGCTGGAAAATTAGCATATTTTCAAAAAAATGTGGAGTGTCTCTTAAATTACTTAAATGTCCTAATATAACTGAAGCCTGGTCCTGGATTAATCTAAACCCTGTCTGGGAAACTGCCCGGAAACAATTGATGGGCCCTATTTTAACGATCTAAGCACATGGTCTAAAGCGCACGGTCTAAACAGGCGTGTCCGATTCCACTTTTGCTAATTTAATGACGGGAAAAATGGTTTGTGCGCCGAGCGCATGGTCGAAAAAGGTTGTTCCTATTCTCATAATGAGTAATGGGTGTGTTTTTGGCGAAACGTGCAATAAACCAATCAGAGTTTTATCTCTCATCCACTATGTCTAATCCCTATTTAGATGATGGACTTTGTAAACTGAAAAACTAAGCAGAGGAAGAAGGCCCCCAGTTTAAGAACAATGTTAAAAGTTGTTTTGTTTTCATTTTTATTGAAATTTTTATTTTTGGTTTAAAACCTTTAAAAGACGTTTTCTAAAACTCAAAACTGGTTTGAAGAAAATTCTGCAATGTTATAATAAATTATTGCATTTAGGACAGAAGGCAAGGGGTTGACAAATAGTCTAATAATGGACATATGAAATAAAAACTATAAATGCATCAACGTGTTAACATGGTTGAGGTCAGTCTTTTTATTGAGAATTTAACTATTTTTCCTCAGACCAGATGTGCCCACTTTAAAGGCGCTGCTTCGAAATCTTTAAAGACATTCACGGTTTGTTCTCTTTCATCTCACTCTTGGCCTTGTTTTCAAGGATTTTTATTTAATGAGAACACAGTCAGCAGTCGTGTCTCATCATGTTTTTACTTCACACCGTCTGCTGACTCAGATTTCCATTTCTCCTCATTTACGGCTAAACGAACGAGTCACTTCACTAAAAACGCAACACGCAGTGTGCATTTGAAGTGCTGTCAGTCTAAATTATCGATTTGGCTCGACCGTAGAAAGTTTCAGGCACCATGACTCTGTAGAATATTCGGTCCCTAATGTGCTGGCTTCCTCGTTATATAGACAGATGGAGTCGCTTCATTTATGTTCCAAATGATTTTCAGGGCAGAGCCGGAGATGTAATATAAACCTTAGCATGGGCCAAAGGCCAGCTTCGCTCACAAAACATTTCTAAATGTGCAGAGGCATGTACAGATGGCCCACAAAATTTAATTGGCTACCCCAAGTGCCTCACCAAAAATGTATACTATGTTTGGACTAAGTCTCAGGCCATCTTCAATTAAACTAGTTAAAATCTGCTAGGTTTAAATCAGACCGTGAAGCAGTACTATTATTAATAAGATATGAACTTAACAATGATTATTACAATTACTCATTTCATACTAATGTATTTACATTTATATATGCATTTGGCAGACACTTTCATCTAAAGCGACTTACAGTACAGCGCATTACAAGCCATACATTTTTATCACTATGTGTGTTCCCTGGGTTCGAACCAATGACCTCGCACTGTTAATGCAATGTTCCACCAATGAGCTGTACAGGAGCACAATTTTTCCTAATTCATGTGATATTTTGAATGTTTAATGATTGAATCATTGAATATGATGTATTTATTATATGGACCACTGCAAATGTGCACACACACCTCACCTTTGTCTTATTACTTTCAAAACAATCTCATGGCAGTTCACAACTTTGTTACGTGATGGCTGATTTTTATGAATTTGTACAATGTAATTTGTATGTTTTGCGCAAATTCATATAGAAATTCTATTGGTTTTATTGGGAATTTTATTGGTTCTAATGGAATATGGCCCAAAACACACTACAGTGTATTGCTCTTTGTTGGTCTCTAATGGTATGTATTGGTTCTATTGGTTCTATGTATTGGTTCTATTGGTTCTATGTATTGGTTCTAATGGAATATGGCCCTGGTGTGTTGCTTGTCTTTCAAAATATGTGTTGCGTCATGTGAATCATGTGCATCATGCCTCTTGTCAAAATACGTCCCTGCTGCACACGCATCGAAAGGCTCCATGATAAAAACAGACGCTTACATTCACAAAATACTCGCAAGACACAAACTTAACCCTAAACTCTGATTACACATGAGATATAGCGAGTATCTGGCAAAAGTGAGCGTCTCTTTTATCATAAACCCTTTAGATGCGTCTGCAGCAAGCTCATATTTTGACATCACACGTGATGCACATAAGTTTACATGACGCGTCGAACACATATTTTGAAATGACAAGCCACACATTTAACGGGCTAAATACAGGTTGTGATGAGCTTCGCATCGTGTGCCCTCAAAAAAAAAAGTCACCGGCCGTCACTGTTTTTTGCGTGATCTGCTTTGGAACCCAGTAATGTTGGGTGTAAGGGCAGGGACTTATCGTTGCTTCTTATCAAATCATTGTCTGTGTATGATTGCATAAACCCCCCTCCTTTTCCTCGGGGCACCAGCTAAGGAATTTCACTTTAAAAGTATAAGAATTATCTAAATAGATCATTCAACAAATAAAAAAATATGTAAATCATATATGCAATATTAAAAGTGGCTAAGGTAAACATACAACGATGATACACCAATGCCAAGGTCTCAAGAAAGAGGTTTGGTCAGTGATATTTACATTTTGTACTGTTGAATGAGCAGTCCGGTGGTGGCACGTCTGCTATGGTTCCGGCTTTTTCGTGCTGCAATAGGGAAAAAGTCAGGTTCAGTTTAAAAGCCTTGAACACAAGGTGCTGTGAGATATTGATCTCCTGGAGCACTGAGAGAATCCTAGCAATCTGGAACATGCAGATGCTGTTCTGGAGCCAGTGCAGAAGGTCCTAAATAATTTGGAACACGTAGATGAAGGTCCCTTGAATTAAATTTTGCTCTCCTGAGCTTCACCTTGTTACAGATGTCGGTGGTTGCCTTTCTGGATGAGAAGCTCGGAATGTGGTGTGATCTGCTTAGCAGAGACCAGAAACTCAGAACTTGTGATTTGCTATTAACTCCTACCAGAAGGGCTGGAGATTCAGAACTTGAGGTCGATCTGTTCCAGTCTCTGTTTTGCTCTCCAGCACTCAAGCCAGAAAATCTGAACTTGGCATTAGTGTTATTCTCTCTATCTGGAGGAGACTTAGAACAAATTATGTCAATGAAAAGTTTATTTTTATCATTTTCAAATAAGCAGGAGTTTGCATATTGGCACTTTCCTGATGCAGAACGGTGATTGGCTGTTGATGTCAGTAGGGGCCCACAGAATGTGGCCCACCTTTCTTCACTGAGGAACTCATTTGCATAGCATAAAAGCATAGTTTAACATTGTATTTAGAATTTTATCTATGCATTTTTTTACTTATCAAACCACTTCCAAAATACCATTGGCATTGTCCTGAACAGTGTTGGGGTAACGGATTACAAGTAACGTGCATTACATAATAATATTACTTTTCTGAAGTAACAAGTAAAGTAACGCTTTACTTTTTAAATGTACACATTAATATCTGAGTTACTTTTTCAAAAAAGTATTGCAACTTACTTTTTTGTTTTAATTAATTTGATTTTAAAAAATGATGCACTGAATTAAACCAAACATAGTAACATTATGCACTCTATGCGTACACTCCTGTGTGGGAACAGTTTGAGTCAGAAAATAAGATGGCAGGCCAAAGCTCAACATTTTTGTGAAGAAATATGCAATTTCTGTCATAAAACACCTGCAAGGCCTGAAAGAGATCAAGTCTCAGCCAAGAAAAAGAAACGCAAAAGTAACTTAAAAGTAACGTAAGCATTACTTTCCATAAAAAGTAACTAAGTAACGCAATTATTTACTTTTTTGGGGGTAACTTAAAGGTGTAGAGGGGGATTTTCTTGAATTTTAGAAAATAACTGCCTTCTCCACTTTTAAAAAAAAAATGCAATTGCGCAACACTCCTGATTGACAACTAGGAGGACCAATAGTGTTGATGATCCACCCGGAAAAAGAAAATCCTCTGCAATACCTTTAACGCCCCGTTCAGACAGCGAATAGCAGTAGCAGAGCGACGCATTCTCATTCATTTTAATGGAAACCTGCCGACTTCCGGCGACACGAGCCAAAGTGACCGTTGGCGACCGTATGGGCGTGTCCAGCGACATGAGAAAGTTAAGAAAAGTTTAACTTTATGCAAATGTTGAGCGAATTTCGGGAGCGACTACCAATGAGAACGAAGCAGTGGAGTTCACGTCATCCTTCTCTCGTCAGTTACTGGAGTAGATGGTACTCATTTGTTTATGACAACCAGATTTAAACACGCCTCATTGAAAGAGACGATCGACACACAGCGATAACGTCGCTGGCTGTCTGAACGAGGGGTAATATTGTAATGCATTACTTTTAAAAGTAACTTTCCCCACCACTGGTCCTGAATGTAAAAAGTATAAACAAAACACCAAAATATTACTACATCATGCAAGCAGTAATTCATAATAACTGATTATTTGAACAGTTTCATATCATTGATGGTTTTATGTCCATTTTGTTGGTGAAAGAATGTAACAATTTGTTCTTTGGTTAGCCAATAATTTGCAAAGTCATGCTGTTTCCTTTAGGAATATTTATGATGACTCCGGCTATGGATGAGAGTGAAGGGAGTTTGGATGGATGATAAAGAATAAAGCTGTGGACCAATCAAGACGTCCTCTTCTTCTCAGCTTTGGTACTGAGGTCAGCCATAAAAGATCTGTCAGTTGTCCGAGCAGCCTTATCTGATGAAACTAGGCATTTGTTTGTGTTAACCACCAAAATCCAGTCCCAAAGTAGCATAACCTTCTAAAAGGCATTTGGGGGACTTGAAATGCTTATTATCTGCTACTCACTACAGTTTCCATTACCCTTCAAATTGTGCAAACTGAAATAGTGAATTGAAAATGCACCCAATGAAAACATGACAATTTCACATTCAGTAAACTCCCATATATCGCGAACAAGTTTTTACGCTCAGGTGAGATGGTTTTAACAATGGAAACAGTAATTTTTCGGATTAACAGGTCATCTGACGTAAAAGTCACATAATTATTCTCTTAACATGTCACGCTATGTTTGAATGGAGGACAAGACAGAGGAGGTGTGGACGACTTCATGCTGCGCCACAAGATAGAGCGAGAGGTGCTTTGTATGCTTTTGCGTTATTTTAACGTTATCTGGATGTTGGTCTGCACTGCGTCGTATGAAGTTGAACACATCCTTGCCATGGTTTTTGGAATGACGGCGTAATTTTTTTAACTGTTTATTGTCGACATTTAGAGCATAAGGCTAAAGTTTTGCGCAAATCTTTAATGGAAAAGCAGCTAGTGTTACGTAGCTGATTGTACACACATGCACCCGATCATTTATTTAATGTGTGTGTTTACATCTGGAAAATGTATTTTGTATTTATTGTTTGCTTATTGCAACGACATTTTTTCAATGTTGTTGTTTTACTTCGAATTTGATGCTTTTCAGATGAAAACCCACTAAACACAGGATGTCGGATAGACGTGCAGATCATGTCTATATTGGGTCCGTCGGTCCATGACCAAATCTGGACATCTATTCGACGTCCAAACTAGGTCCACTATTTGGACGTCCAACCATGACCCTACTTGGACGTCATATTTACGACAACATTTGACGTTTGACCTGGGTAATTTTTTGGACTTCATTAGGACGTCATATTTACGGCAACATTTGACGTTTGAACTGGGTAATTTTTTGGACGTCATTTGGACGTCTATGACATACCTATGTCTATATTACATGATTAGCCCTATAAAAATTTGTTTATTTTCAAATATCAGCATTATTGTACCAACATGATTAATACTTACGAATAGTCTATATTATTTATACAGTATTGTTTTTTCTGTATAAAAGTGAGACTTGTAACCCAGAGATCGGTAGTTCGAATCCCGCGGCCGGCAGGAAATGACTGAAGTGTTTCGGTGTTGCAATGGATGGGTGAAGTGCGGAGACAATCATTTTCGCTTTTTTCATGTCTCTTCCTTACACAGAGGTCCTACGGATGTAAACATTTAGACGTGCAGAAGACGTCGAAAAAAAGACGTCGCCTGGCGTTACAAAACAACCCCTTTTATGGACCGGATTTGGACGTCCAAAAATTACATGAAAAAGACGTCATTCCGACGTCACTTTGTGGGAAGCTCTTAACAACTATTTTTGTTAATCTAAATCATTGTGCATGCCTCAAATATCTTTTAACTGTATTTTATTCCCTGTGCAAAATCTGCTGAATCCTAGAAGAAAGAAATTAGTCCTTAATACTGTCAGCAGATCAACAGTGCTGCTGGAAATCCAGAATACTGCGGTACTGAAGAGCCCACGGCCAGGACCTCCATATGTTAATTATGAGAATGGGGGATGGATCTTTGTAGCTAATTAAATAGAGTAGATGCCGAGAGAAAGAAAGAGAGTCACTTTTAAGAGTGTCCTTTGCTGAAGGGTGTAAGGCTGAGAGTAACATTCATGTACCAGCTCAGAAAAGCCCAACACCACTACAATACTGTGCAAAAGTCTTAGGGCACGATGCTACCATTAGATTTGTTTTTGTGCAATGATAGAGTAACCATATATAAATATTTTTCAGTCTCTAGAATACAACCAAAAAATAAAAGGATTTGTCTCCAGTATTAAAAAACAAAATGACACATAAGCTAGTTTCAAGTTTTTATTGTGACTATCCCTTACTTGAGCAATAGGAGGAACATGCATTCTCTCTTAAACCTAAAATTGGTATAAAACACTAATTAGGGCCCGAGCACCGAGGAGCAGGCCAGAATGGCCTGCACCGAAATGTGCGAAGCCCTATTGTTTTTGCTCGGATTTATTCTTTTTTAGGGCCCGAGCACCGAAAGGTGCGAAGCCCTATTGTTTTCCTTAGGATTATTAGGGCCCGAGCACCGAGGAGCAGGCCAGAATGGCCTGCACCGAAAGGTGCGAAGCCCTATTGGTTTTGCTCGAATTTATTAGGGCCCGAGCACCGAGGAGCAGGCCAGAATGGCCTGCACCGAAAGGTGCGAAGCCCTATTGTTTTTCTTAGGATTTATTATTATTAGGGCCCGAGCACCGAGGAGCAGGCCAGAATGGCCTGCACCGAAAGGTGCGAAGCCCTATTGTTTTTGCTCGGATTATTAGGGCCCGAGCACCGAGGAGCAGGCCAGAATGGCCTGCACCGAAAGGTGCGAAGCCCTATTGTTTTTGCTCGGATTTATTATTTTTTTTTTTTTTTTTTTTTTTTTTATTATTTTTATTTTTTTTAACACTTTTGGGCATTTTGGGTGCCTAAACATACTCGAAAACTCTTGAAATTTGGCACAGACTTCAAAGTCCTCCGTCATTGCGAACGGGCAAAGGCTGGAACACGGGCGTGGCACAGGGGCTCTGTAGCGCCCCCTGTAATGCAAAAAAAAACATTGGTGCACAGATCGGGCAAACATGTACGCACATGTACGAGAGTTGGTACTCATATAGATATCATCGACCCGAACAACTTTCACCCTCTAACATTTTAGCTCCGCCCAACAGGAAGTCGGCCATTTTGGATTGTTTAAAAAATGCATGCAGTGAACTTTTAAATACTCCTTCTAGGGGATTCATGGGATTGACACCAAACGTGGTGATCATGATGTCAAGACATTGTACTTGCTAAATTGCGAAGGGATTTTTGATATCTCGAACGGTTCTGCCATGGCGAGGCGACAAAGTCATGGCGAATTTAGAGAAACAGAAAGTGTCTAATATCTAAGCCAAAAAATGTCTTATTGTGATGCCATGCGGGGTGTTTGTTTGTCTGAAGATTCCGATCGCATCGATGTGCCTATTGTGACTCCCGGGTATAGCGCCACCACCAGGCGCCAGGAAGTGTGTCAGTCATGAACTTTTAAATACTTCTCCTAGGGAATTCATACGATTGACACCAAACGTGGTGAAGATGATGCTCAGACATTGGACTTGCTAAATTGCGAAGGGATTTTTGATATCTCGAACGGTTCTGCCATGGCGAAGCGACAAAGTCATGGCGAAATCAGAGAAACAGGAAGTGTCTAATATCTAAAGCAAAAAATGTCTTATTGGGATGAAACGCAGTGTGTATGTTCGGCCAACGATTCCGATCGCATCGATGTGCCTATTGTGAGTCTCGGGTATAGCGCCACCAACAGGCAACAGGAAGTGTGGCAGTCACAAAAGGTGGATTTTTTTACATTTGCATGCGGTGAACTTTTAAATACTCCTCCTAGGATTTTCATGCGATTGACACCAAAAGTGGTCAACATGATGATGAGGCATTGTAGATGATAAATTGCGAAGGGATTTTTGATATCTCGAATGCTGCTCCCATGGCAACACGTCAAACTTTACTTTAATTTTCAGGCATATTTAAGCACTTGGCATGCACTTTGGGTGCCTTAACATGCTCGAAAACACCGTGAATTTGGCACAGACCTCAAAGTCGTCGGCCATTAGGACCGGGCAAACGCTGGAACACGGGCGTGGCAGTAGGGCTCTGTAGCGCCCCCTGTAATGCAAAAAAAATATTGGTGCACAAATCGGGCAAACATGTACGCACATGTACTAGAGTTCGTACGTATATAGATCCCATCGACCCGAACAACTTTCACAATCAAACCTATTAACTCCGCCCAACAGGAAGTCGGCCATTTTGGATGGTTTTAAAAAATGCATACGATGAACTTTTGAATACTCCTTCTAGGGGATTCATGGGATTGACACCAAACGTGGTGATCATGATGCCAAGACATTGTACTTGCTAAATTGCGAAGGGATTTTTGATATCTCGAACGGTTCTGCCATGGCGAGGCGACAAATTCATGGCGAAATCAGAGAAACAGGAAGTGTCTAATATCTAAGGTAAAAAATGTCTTATTATGATGACACACGGGTTGTTTGTTCGTCTGAAGATTCTGATTGCATCGATGTGCCTATTGTGAGTCTCGGGTATAGCGCCACCACCAGGCGCCAGGAAGTGTTGCAGTCACAAAGGTTGATTTTTTGACAGTTCCATGTGATGTTCTTTTAAATACTCCTCCAAGGATTTTCATGCGATTGACACCAAAAGTGGTCAACATGATGCTGAGACATTGTAGATGATAAATTGCGAAGGGATTTTTGATATCTCAAACGCTGTTCCCATGGCAACGCCCCAAACTTTACTTTTATTTCAGGCATATTTAGGGCTCTTGGCGTGCTTAGATTAACCTAAAAGTTAACACACATCAGAGTTGTCGGCTGTTAAGTGTGGACAAAAAGGTCAGACATAGGCGTGTCTCTTAAGTGGCTCACTAGCGCCCCCTTTGTCTAAAATGTAGGGTTTCTTTTACCTACAGTCCCCAAATGGGTCAGTAACAACATAAAATAGTCCACTGATATTTACCCACTTGATGCACTTGCCCACCGTGCATCGTTTTCTCTGAGGCACCCTGTAGCGGTAAAAAAACGTGCGAGGGCCCGCCATTGCTGCTTGCAGCTATATTTTTTATTATTATTATTTTTTTTTTTATTTTTTTCAACACTTTTGGACTTTTTGAGTGCCTTAACATACTCGAAAACTCTTGAAATTTGGCACAGACGTCAGAGTCGTCCGTCATCGCAGAAATCCAAAGGCTGGAACACGGGCGTGGCACGGGGGCTCTGTAGCGCCCCCTGTAATTCAAAAACAAACATTGGGGCACAGATCGGGCAAAAATGTACGCACATGTACGAGAGTTGGTACACGTATAGATCTCATCGACCCAAACAACTTTCGCCCTCTAACATTTAAGCTCCGCCCAACAGGAAGTCGGCTATTTTGGATTGTTTAAAAAATGCATGCGGTGAACTTTTGAATACTCCTTCTAGGGGATTCATGGGATTGACACCAAACGTGGTGATCATGATGTCAAGACATTGTACTTGCTAAATTGCGAAGGGATTTTTGATATCTCGAACGGTTCTGCCATGGCGAAGCGACAAATCTTCATGGCGAAATCAGAGAAACAGGAAGTGTCTAATATCTAAGGCAAAAAATGTCTTATTGTGATGACATGCAGGGTGTTTGTTCGTCTGAAGATTCCGATCGCATCGATGTGCCTATTGTGAGTCTCGGGTATAGCGCCACCACCAGGCGCCAGGAAGTGTGTCAGTCACGAAGCTGGATTTTTTTGACAGTTCCATGCAATGTTCTTTTAAATACTCCTTCTAGGATATTCATGCGATTGACTCCAGAAGTGGTCAACATGATGCTGAGACATTGTAGATGATAAATTGCGAAGGGATTTTTGATATCTCGAACGCTGTTCCCATGGCAATGCTGCAAACTCTACATTTATTTCAGGCATATTTAAGGCTCTTGGTGTGCTTAGATTGACTTTAAATTTGGCACACACATCAGAGTTTTCGGCTGTTAAGTGTTGACAAAAAGGTCAGACATAGGCGTGTCTCTTGAGTGGCTCACTAGTGCCCCCGTTTGTCTAAAATGTGGGTATTCTTTTACCTACAGTCCCCAAATGGCTCAGTAACAACATTAAATAGCCCACTGATATTTTACCCACTTGATGCCCTTGCCCACCGTGCATCGTTTTCTTGGACGCACCGTGTAGCGGTAAAAAAATGTGCGAGGGCCCGCCATTGCTGCTTGCAGCTATATTTCTTTTTATTTTTTTTTTTTTTTTTTTTATTTTTTTCAACACTTTTGGACATTTTGGGGGCCTTAACATACTCGAAAACTCTTGAAATTTGGCACAGACATCAGAGTCGTCCGTGATCGCCGAAAGCCAAAGGCTGGAACACGGGCGTGGCACGGGGGCTCTGTAGCGCCCCCTGTAATGCAAAAACAAACAGGAGTGCACAGATCGGGCAAACATGTACGCATATTTACGAAAGTTGGTACGCATATAGATCTCATCGACCCGAACAACTTTCGCCCTCTAACATTTTAGCTCCGCCCAACAGGAAGTCCGCCATTTTGGATTGTTTAAAAAATGCATGCGGTGAACTTTTGAATACTCCTCCTAGGGGATTCATGCAAATGACACCAAATGTGGTGATCATGATGTCAAGACATTGGACTTGCTAAATTGCGAAGGGATTTTTGATATCTCGAACGGTGTTGCCATGGCGAAGCGGCAAAGTCATGGTGAAATCAGAGAAACAGGAAGTGTCTAATATCTAAGGCAAAAAATGTCTTATAGTGATGACACGCAGGGTGTTTGTTCGTCTGAAGATTCCGATCGCATCGATGTGCCTATTGTAAGTCTCGGGTATAGCGCCACCACCAGGCGCCAGGAAGTGTTGCAGTCACAAAGGTTGATTTTTTTGACAGTTCCATGTGATGTTCTTTTAAATACTCGTCCTAGAATGTTTATGCGATTGACACCAAAAGTGGTCAACATGATGCCAAGACATAGTAGATGATAAATTGCGAAGGGATTTTTGATATCTCAAACGTTGTTCCCCCGACAACGCGTCAAACTTTACTTTCATTTTAAAGGCATATTTAAGCCCATGCAGTGAACTTTTCAATACTCCTTCTAGGATATTCATGCGATTGACACCAAACGTGGTCAACATGATGCCGAGACATTGGAGATGATAAAAAAGTGAAGGGATTTTTGATATCTCAAACGCTGTTCCCATGGCAACGCGTCAAACTTTTTACTTTCATTTTAAAGGCTTATTTAAGCCTGACAGTCGCATGCAATGTTCTTTTTAATACTCCTTCTAGGGAAATAATGCAATTCACACCAGAAGTTGTCAACATGATGCTGAGACATTGTAGACGCTAAATTGCGAAGGAATTTTTGACATCTCTAACGCTGTTCCCATGGCAACGTGTCAAACTTTACTTTTATGTCAGGCATATTTAAGGCTCTTGGTGTGCTTAGATTAACTTTAAATTTGGCACACACATCAGATTTGTCGGCTGTTAAGTGTTGACAAAAACATCAGATAAAGGCGTGTCTATTTAGTGGCTCACTAGTGCCCCCGTTTGTCTAAAATGTGGGGTTTCTTTTACCTACAGTACCTAAATGGTTCAGTAGCAGCATGATATTTACCCACTTGATGCACTTGCCCACCGTGCATCGTTTTCTCGGAGACACCGTGTAGCGGTAAACAAACGTGCGAGGGCCCGCCATCGCTGCTTGCAGCTATATTTTTTTTTTTTTTTATTATTATTTTTATTTTTTTTAACACTTTTGGCCATTTTGGGTGCCTAAACATACTCGAAAACTCTTGAAATTTGGCACAGACGTCAAAGTCGTCCGTCATTGCGAACGGGCAAAGGCTGGAACACGGGCGTGGCACAGGGGCTCTGTAGCGCCCCCTGTAATGCAAAAAAAAACATTGGTGCACAGATCGGGCAAACATGTACGCACATGTACGAGAGTTGGTACGCATATAGATCTCATCGACCCGAACAACTTTCGCCCTCTAACATTTTAGCTCCGCCCAACAGGAAGTCTGCCATTTTGGATTGTTTAAAAAATGCATGCGGTGAACTTTTAAATACTCCTTCTAGGGGATTCATGGGATTGACACCAAACGTGGTGATCATGATGTCAAGACATTGTACTTGCTAAATTGCGAAGGGATTTTTGATATCTCGAACGGTCCTGCCATGGCGAGGCGACAAAGTTGTGGCGAAATCAGAGAAACAGGAAGTGTCTAATATCTAAGGGAAAAAATGTCTTATTGTGATGCCAAGCGAGGCATTTGTTCGTCTGAAGATTCCGATCGCATCGATGTGCCTATTGTGAGTCTCAGGTATAGCGCCACCACCAGGCGCCAGGAAGTGTGTTAGTCATGAACTTTTAAATACTTCTTTTAGGGAATTCATACGATTGACACCAAACGTGGTGAACATGATGCTGAGACATTGGACTTGCTAAATTGCGAAGGGATTTTTGATATCTCGAACGGTGTTGCCATGGTGAGGCGACAAATTCATGGCGAATTCAGAGAAACAGGAAGTGTCTAATATCTAAAGCAAAAAATGTCTTATTGGGATAAAAATGCAGTGTGTATGTTCGGCCAAGGATTCCGATCGCATCGATGTGCCTATTGTGAGTCTCGGGTATAGCGCCACCAACAGGCACCAGGAAGTGTGGCAGTCACAAAAGGTGGATTTTTTGACAGTTGCAGGCGGTGTACTTTTAAATACTCCTCCTAGGATTTTCATGCGATTGACACCAAAAGTGGTCAACATGATGCTGAGACATTGTAGATGATAAATTGCAAAGGGATTTTTGATATCTCGAACGCTGTTCCCATGGCAACGCCCCAAACTTTACTTTTATTTCAGGCATATTTAGGGCTCTTGGCATGCTTAGATTAACCTAAAAGTTGGCACACACATTAGAGTTGTCGGCTGTTAAGTGTTGACAAAAAGGTCAGATAAAGGCGTGTCTCTTAAGTGGCTCACTAGCGCCCCCGTTTGTCTAAAATGTGGGGTTTCTTTTACCTACAGTCCCCAAATGGGTCAGTAACAACATAAAATAGTCCACTGATATTTACCCACTTGATGCACTTGCCCACCGTGCATCGTTTTCTCGGACGCACCGTGTAGCGGTAAATAAACGTGCGAGGGCCCGCCATTGCTGCTTGCAGCTATATTTATTAGGGCCCGAGCACCGAGGAGCAGGCCAGAATGGCCTGCACCGAAAGGTGCGAAGCCCTATTGTTTTTGCTCGGATTTATTCTTTTTTTTTTTTTTTTTTTTTTTTTTTTATTATTATTTTTATTTTTTTTAACACTTTTGGGCATTTTGGGTGCCTTAACATACTCGAAAACTCTTGAAATTTGGCACAGACGTCAGAGTCGTCCGTCATTGCGAACGGGCAAAGGCTGGAACACGGGCGTGGCACGGGGGCTCTGTAGCGCCCCCTGTAATGCAAAAACAAACAGGAGTGCGCAGATCTGGCAAACATGTACGGACATTTACGAAAGTTGGTACACATATAGATCTCATCGACCCGAACAACTTTCGCCCTCTAACATTTTAGCTCCGCCCAACAGGAAGTCCGCCATTTTGGATTGTTTAAAAAATGCATGCGGTGAACTTTTGAATACTCCTCCTAGGGGATTCAAGCAAATGACACCAAACGTGGTGATCATGATGTCAAGACATTGGACTTGCTAAATTGCGAAGGGATTTTTGGTATCTCGAATGGTGTTGCAATGGCGAAGCGGCAAAGTCATGGCGAAATCAGAGAAACAGAAAGTGTCTAATATCTAAGGCAAAAAATGTCTTATAGTGATGACACGCGGGGTGTTTGTTCGTCTGAAGATTCCGATCGCATCGATGTGCCTATTGTAAGTCTCGGGTATAGCGCCACCACCAGGCGCCAGGAAGTGTTGCAGTCACAAAGGTTGATTTTTTTTGACAGTTCCATGTGATGTTCTTTTAAATACTCCTCCTAGAATGTTTATGCGATTGACACCAAAAGTGGTCAACATGATGCCAAGACATAGTAGATGATAAATTGCGAAGGGATTTTTGATATCTTGAACGTTGTTCCCATGACAACGCGTCAAACTTTACTTTCATTTTAAAAGCATATTTAAGCCCTTGAGTTGCATGCAGTGAACTTTTCAATACTCCTTCTAGGATATTCATGCGATTGACACCAAACGTGGTCAACATGATGCTGAGACATTGGAGATGATAAAATATGAAGGGATTTTTGACATCTCGAACGCTGTTGCCATGGCAACGCATCAAAGTTTACTATTATTTCAGGAATATTTAAGCCTCTTGGCATGCTTAGATTAACTTCAAATTTGGCACACACATCAGAGTTGTCAACTGTTAAGTGTTGACAAACAGGTCAGACATAGGTTTGCCTCTTAAGTCGCTCACTAGCGCCCCCGTTTGTCCAAAATGATGGGTTTCTTTTACCTACAGTGCCCAATTGGGTCAGTAACAACATAAATAGTCCACCGATATTTACCCACTTGATGCACTTGCCCACCGTGCATCGTTTTCTCGGAGGCACCGTGTAGCGGTAAAAATACGTGCGAGGGCCCGCCATTGCTGCTTGCAGCTATATTTATTTTTTTTTTTTTTTTTTTTTTTTTTTAACACTTTTGGGCATTTTGGGTGCCTTAACATACTCAAAAACTCTTGAAATTTGGCACAGACGTCAGAGTCGTCCGTCATTGCAAACGGGCAAAGGCTGGAACACGGGCGTGGCACGGGGGCTCTGTAGCGCCCCCTGTAATGCAAAATAAAACATTGATGCACAGATCGTGCAAACATGTATGCACATGTACGAGAGTTGGTACGCATATAGATCTCATCGACCCGAACAACTTTCGCCCTCTAACATTTAAGCTCCGCCCAACAGGAAGTCAGCTATTTTGGATTGTTTAAAAAATGCATGCGTTGAACTTTTGAATACTCCTCCTAGAGGATGCATGCGATTGACACCAAAAGTGGTGAACATGATGTCGAGACATTGGACTTGCTAAATTGCGAAGGGATTTTTGATATCTCGAACGGTTCTGCCATGGCGAGCCGACAAAGTTGTGGCGAAATCAGAGAAACAGGAAGTGTCTAATATCTAAAGCAAAAAATGTCTTATTGTAATGACACGCGGGGTGTTTGTTCGTCTGAAGATTCCGATCGCATCGATGTGCCTATTGTGACTCCCGGGTATAGCGCCACCAGCAGGCGCCAGGAAGTGTGTCAGTCACAAAGCTGGATTTTTTTGAAAGTTCCATGCAATGTTCTTTTAAATACTCCTCCTAGGATTTTCATGCGATTGACACCAAAAGTGGTCACCATGATGCCGAGACATTGTAGATGATAAATTGCGAAGGGATTTTTGATATCTCAAACGCTGTTCCCATGGCAACGCGTCAAACTTTACTTTCATTTTAAAGGCATATTTAAGCCTTTCAGTTCCATACAGTTAACTTTTAAATACTCCTTCTAGGATTTTCATGCGATTTACACGAGAAGTGGTCAACATGATGCCGAGACATTGTAGATGATAAATTGCGAAGGGATTTTTGATATCTCAAACGCTGTTCCCATGGCAACCTGTCAAACTTTACTTTCATTTTAAAGGCATATTTAAGCCTTTCATACAGTTAACTTTTAAATACTCCTTCTAGGATTTTCATGCGATTTACACGAGAAGTGGTCAATATGATGCCGAGACATTGTAGATGATAAATTGGGAAGGGATTTTTGACATCTCGAACCCTGTTGCCATGGCAATGCATCAAAATTTACTTTCATTTTTACACATATTTAAGGCTGACAGTTACATGCTGTGAACCTTTAAATAATCCTCGTATGGGATTCATGCGATTGACACCAGAAGTGGTCAACATGATGCCGAGACATTGTAGATGATAAATTGCGAAGGAATTTTAGACATCTCGAACGCTGTTCCCATGGCAACGCGTCAAACTTTACTTTAATTTCAGGCATGTTTAAGGCTCTTGGCGTGCTTAGTTGAACTTTAAATTTGGCACACACATCAGAGTTTTCAGCTGTTAAGTGTTGACAAAAAGGTCAGACATAGGTGGTCTCTTAAGTGGCTCACTAGTGCCCCTGTTTGTCTAAAATGTGGGGTTTCTTTTGCCTACAGTCCCCAAATGGCTCAGAAACAACATAAAATAGCCCACTGATATTTTACCCACTTGATGCCCTTGCCCACCGTGCATTGTTTCTCGGACGCACCGTGTAGCGGTAAAAAAACGTGTGAGGGCCCGCCATCGCTGCTTGCAGCTATATTTAGGGCCCGAGCACCGAGGAGCAGGCCAGAATGGCCTGCACCGAAAGGTGCGAAGCCCTATTGGTTTTGCTCGGATTATTATTAGGGCCCGAGCACCGAGGAGCAGGCCAGAATGGCCTGCACCGAAAGGTGCGAAGCCCTATTGTTTTTGCTCGAATTTATTATTTTTTTTTTTTATTTTTATTATTTTTTGTTATTTTATTTTTTTTAACACTTTTGGGCATTTTGGGTGCCTTAACATACTCGAAAACTCTTGAAATTTGGCACAGACGTTAGAGTCGTCCGTCATTGCGAACGGACAAAGGCTGGAACACGGGCGTGGCACGGGGGCTCTGTAGCGCCCCCTGTAATGCAAAAAAAAACATTGATGCACAGATCGTGCAAACATGTACGCACATGTACGAGAGTTGATACACATATAGATCTCATCGACCCGAACAACTTTCGCCCTCTAACATTTTAGCTCCGCCCAACAGGAAGTCCGCCATTTTGGATTGTTTAAAAAATGCATGCAGTGAACTTTTGAATACTCCTCCTAGAGGATTCATGCAAATGACACCAAACGTGGTGATCATGATGTCAAGACATTGGACTTGCTAAATTGCGAAGGGATTTTTGATATCTCGAACGGTGTTGTCATGGCGAAGCAGCAAAGTCATGGTGAAATCAGAGAAACAGGAAGTGTCTAATATCTAAGGCAAAAAATGTCTTATAGTGATGACACGCGAGGTGTTTGTTCGTCTGAAGATTCCGATCGCATCGATGTGCCTATTGTAAGTCTCGGGTATAGCGCCACCACCAGGCGCCAGGAAGTGTTGCAGTCACAAAGGTTGATTTTTTTGACAGTTCCATGTGATGTTCTTTTAAATACTCCTCATAGAATGTTTATGCGATTGACACCAAAAGTGGTCAACATGATGCCAAGACATAGTAGATGATAAATTGCGAAGGGATTTTTGATATCTCGAACGTTGTTCCCATGACAACGCGTCAAACTTTACTTTCATTTTAAAGGCATATTTAAGCCATTCAGTTGCATGCAGTGAACTTTTCAATACTCCTTCTAGGATATTCATGCGATTGACACCAAACCTGGTCAACATGGTGCTGAGACATTGTAGATGATAAATTGCGATGGGATTTTTGACATCTTGAACGCTGTTGCCATGGCAATGCATCAAAGTTTACTATTATTTCAGGAATATTTAAGCCTCTTGGCATGCTTAGATTAACTTCAAATTTGGCACACACATCAGAGTTGTCAACTGTTAAGTGTTGACAAACAGGTCAGACATAGGTGTGCTTCTTAAGTCACTCACTAGCGCCCCCGTTTGTCCAAAATGTGGGGTTTCTTTTACCTACAGTCCCCAATTGGGTCAGTAACAACATAAATAGTCCACCGATATTTACCCACTTGATGCACTTGCCCACCGTGCATCGTTTTCTCGGAGGCACCGTGTAGCGGTAAAAAAACGTGCGAGGGCCCGCCATCGCTGCTTGCAGCTATATTTTTTATTATTATTATTATTATTTTATTTTTTTTTTTATTTTTTTTAACACTTTTGAACATTTTGGGGGCCTTAACATACTCGAAAACTCTTGAAATTTGGCACACACGTCAGAGTCGTCCGTCATCGCCGAAAGCCAAAGGCTGGAACACGGGCGTGGCAGGGGGGCTCTGTAGCGCCCCCTGTAATGCAAAAACAAACAGCAGTGCACAGATCGGGCAAAAATGTACGTACATGTATGAAAGTTGGTACACATATAGATCTCATCGACCCGAACAACTTTCGCCCTCTAACATTCAAGCTCCGCCCAACAGGAAGTCGGCCATTTTGGATTGTTTAAAAAATGCATGCGGTGAACTTTTGAATACTCCTCCGAGGGGATACATGGGATTGACTCCAAACGTGGTGATCATGATGTCAAGACATTGGACTTGCTAAATTGCGAAGGGATTTTTGATATCTCGAACGGTTCTGTCATGGCGAGGCGACAAACTTATGGCGAAATCAGAGAAACAGGAATTGTCTAATATCTAAGGCAAAAAATGTCTTATTGTAATGACACGCGGGGTGTTTGTTCGTCTGAAGATTCCGATCGCATCGATATGCCTATTGTGACTCCCGGTTATAGCGCCACCACCAGGCGCCAGGAAGTGTGTCAGTCACAAAGGTGGATTTTTTTTGACAGTTCCATCCGATGTTCTTTTAAATACTCCTTCTAGGATTTTCATGCGATTGACACCAAAAGTGGTCAACATGATGCCGAGACATTGTAGATGATAAATTGCGAAGGAATTTTTGACATCTCGAACGCTGTTCCCATGGCAACGCGTCAAACTTTACTTTTATTTCAGGCATATTTAAGGCTCTTGGCCTGCTTAGATTAACTTTAAATTTGGCACACACATCAGAGTTGTCGGCTGTTAAGTGTTGACAAAAACGTCAGATAAAGGCGTGTCTATTTAGTGGCTCACTAGCGCCCCCGATTGTCTAAAATGTGGAGTTTCTTTTACCTACAGTACCTAAATAGGTCAGTAGCAACATGAAATACTCCACAGATATTTACCCACTTGATGCACTTGCCCACCGTGCATCGTTTTCCTCGAAGGCACCGTGTAGCGGTACATAAACGTGCGAGGGCCCGCCATCGCTGCTTGCAGCTATATTTTTTATTTCTTTTTTTTTTTTTCTTTTTTTCAACACTTTTGGACATTTTGGGGGCCTTAACATACTCGAAAACTCTTGAAATTTGGCACAGACATCAGAGTCGTCCGTGATCGCCGAAAGCCAAAGGCTGGAACACGGGCGTGGCACGGGGGCTCTGTAGCGCCCCCTGTAATGCAAAAACAAACAGGAGTGCACAGATCGGGCAAACATGTACGCACATTTACGAAAGTTGGTACACATATAGATCTCATCGACCCGAACAACTTTCGCCCTCTAACATTTTAGCTCCGCCCAACAGGAAGTCCGCCATTTTGGATTGTTTAAAAAATGCATGCGGTGAACTTTTGAATACTCCTCCTAGGGGATTCATGCAAATGACACCAAATGTGGTGATCATGATGTCAAGACATTGGACTTGCTAAATTGCGAAGGGATTTTTGATATCTCGAACGGTGTTGCCATGGCGAAGTGGCAAAGTCATGGCGAAATCAGAGAAACAGGAAGTGTCTAATATCTAAGGCAAAAAATGTCTTATAGTGATGACACGTGGGGTGTTTGTTCGTCTGAAGTTTCTGATCGCATCGATGTGCCTATTGTGAGTCTCGGGTATAGCGCCACCACCAGGCGCCAGGAAGTGTTGCAGTCACAAAGGTTGATTTTTTTGACAGTTCCATGTGATGTTCTTTTAAATACTCCTCCTAGAATGTTTATGCGATTGACACCAAAAGTGGTCAACATGATGCCAAGACATAGTAGATGATAAATTGCGAAGGGATTTTTGATATCTCAAACGTTGTTCCCATGGCAACGCATCAAACTTTACTTTCATTTTAAAGGCATATTTAAGCCCTTCAGTTGCATGCAGTTAACTTTTAAATACTCCTTCTAGAATAATCATGCAATTGACACCAAAAGTGGTCAACATGATGCAGAGACATTGTAGACGATATATTGCGAAGGGATTTTTGATATCTCCAACTCTGTTCCCATGGCAACGTGTCAAACTTTACTTTCATTTTTACACATATTTAAGACTGACAGTTACATGCTGTGAACTTTTGAATACTCCTTGTATGGGATTCATGCGATTGACACCAAAAGTGGTCAACATCATGCTGAGACATTGTAGATGATAAATTGCGAAGGAATTTTTGACATCTCGAACGCTGTTCCCATGGCAACGCGTCAAACTTTACTTTCATTTCAGGCATATTTAAGGCTCTTGGCGTGCTTAGATTAAATTTAAATTTGGCACACACATCAGAGTTGTCGGCTGTTAAGTGTTGACAAAAAGGTCAGACATAGGCGTGTCTCTTAAGTGGCTCACTAGTGCCCCCGTTTGTTTAAAATGTGGGGTTTCTTTTACCTACAGTCCCCAAATGGCTCAGAAACAACATTAAATAGCCCACTGATATTTACCCACTTGATGCACATGCCCACCGTGCATCGTTTTCTCGGAGGCACCGTGTAGCGGTAAACAAACGTGCGAGGGCCCGCCATCGCTGCTTGCAGCTATATTTAGGGCCCGAGCACCGAGGAGCAGGCCAGAATGGCCTGCACCGAAAGGTGCGAAGCCCTATTGTTTTTGCTCGGATTATTATTAGGGCCCGAGCACCGAGGAGCAGGCCAGAATGGCCTGCACCGAAAGGTGCGAAGCCCTATTGTTTTTGCTCGAATTTATTATTTATTTTTTTTTTTTATTTTTTTTTATTATTTTTATTTTTTTTAACACTTTTGGGCATTTTGGGTGCCTTAACATACTCGAAAACTCTTGAAATTTGGCACAGACATTAGAGTCGTCCGTCATTGCGAACAGACAAAGGCTGGAACACAGGCGTGGCACAGGGGCTCTGTAGCGCCCCCTGTAATGAAAAAAAAAACATTGATGCACAGATCGTGCAAACATGTACGCACATGTACGAGAGTTGGTACACATATAGATCTCATCGACCCGAACAACTTTCGCCCTCTAACATTTTGGCTCCGCCCAACAGGAAGTCCGCCATTTTGGATTGTTTAAAAAATGCATGCAGTGAACTTTTGAATACTCCTCCTAGGGGATTCATGCAAATGACACCAAACGTGGTGATCATGATGTCAAGACAGTGCACTTGCTAAATTGCGAAGGGATTTTTGATATCTCGAACGGTGTTGCCATGACGAAGCGGCAAAGTCATGGCGATATCAGAGAAACAGGAAGTGTCTAATATCTAAGGCAAAAAATGTCTTATAGTGATGACACGCGAGGTGTTTGTTCGTCTGAAGATTCCGATCGCATCGATGTGCCTATTGTGAGTCTCGGGTATAGCGCCACCACCAGGCGCCAGGAAGTGTTGCAGTCTCAAAGGTTGATTTTTTGACAGTTCCATGTGATGTTCTTTTAAATACTCTTCCTAGAATGTTTATGCGATTGACACCAAAAGTGGTCAACATGATGCCAAGACATAGTAGATGATAAATTGCGAAGGGATTTTTGATATCTCGAACGTTGTTCCCATGGCAACGCGTCAAACTTTACTTTCATTTTAAAGGCATATTAAAGCCCTTCAGTTGCATGCAGTGAACTTTTCAATACTCCTTCTAGGATATTCATGCGATTGACACCAAACGTGGTCAACATGGTGCTGAGACATTGTAGATGATAAATTGCGAAGGGATTTTTGACATCTTGAACGCTGTTGCCATGGCAATGCATCAAAGTTTACTATTATTTCAGGAAAATTTAAGCCTCTTGGCATGCTTAGATTAACTTCAAATTTGGCACACACATCAGAGTTGTCGGCTGTTAAGTGTTGACAAACAGGTCAGACATAGGTGTGCCTCTTAAGTTGCTCACTAGTGCCCCCGTTTGTCCAAAATGTGGGGTTTCTTTTACCTACAGTCCCTAATTGGGTCAGTAACAACATAAATAGTCCACCGATATTTACCCACTTGATGCACTTCCCCACCGTGCATCGTTTTCTCTGACGCACCGTGTAGCGGTAAAAAAACGTGCGAGGGCCCGCCATCGCTGCTTGCAGCTATATTTATTATTATTTTTTTTTTTTAACACTTTTGGGCATTTTGGGTGCCTTAACATACTCGAAAACTCTTGAAATTTGGCACAGACGTCAGAGTCGTCCGTCATTGCAAACGGGCAAAGGCTGGAACACGGGCGTGGCACGGGGGCTCTGTAGCGCCCCCTGTAATGCAAAATAAAACATTGATGCACAGATCGTGCAAACATGTACGCACATGTACGAGAGTTGGTACGCATATAGATCTCATCGACCCGAACAACTTTCGCCCTCTAACATTTAAGCTCCGCCCAACAGGAAGTCAGCTATTTTGGATTGTTTAAAAAATGCATGCGTTGAACTTTTGAATACTCCTCCTAGAGGATGCATGCGATTGACACCAAAAGTGGTGAACATGATGTCGAGACATTGGACTTGCTAAATTGCGAAGGGATTTTTGATATCTCGAACGGTTCTGCCATGGCGAGCCGACAAAGTTGTGGCGAAATCAGAGAAACAGGAAGTGTCTAATATCTAAGGCAAAAAATGTCTTATTGTAATGACACGCGGGGTGTTTGTTCATCTGAAGATTCCGATCGCATCGATGTGCCTATTGTGAGTCTCGGGTATAGCGCCACCACCAGGCGCCAGGAAGTGTGTCAGTCACAAAGCTGGATTTTTTTGAAAGTTCCATGCAATGTTCTTTTAAATACTCCTTCTAGGATTTTCATGCGATTGACACCAAAAGTGGTCACCATGATGCCGAGACATTGTAGATGATAAATTGCGAAGGGATTTTTGATATCTCAAACGCTGTTCCCATGGCAACGTGTCAAACTTTACTTTCATTTTAAAGGCATATTTAAGCCTTTCAGTTCCATACAGTTAACTTTTAAATACTCCTTCTAGGATTTTCATGCGATTGACACGAGAAGTGGTCAACATGATGCCGAGACATTGTAGATGATAAATTGCGAAGGGATTTTTGATATCTCAAACGCTGTTCCCATGGCAACGCGTCAAACTTTACTTTCATTTTAAAGGCATATTTAAGCCTTTCAGTTCCATACAGTTAACTTTTAAATACTCCTTCTAGGATTTTCATGCGATTGACACCAGAAGTGGTCAACATGATGCCGAGACATTGTAGATGATAAATTGCGAAGGAATTTTAGACATCTCGAACGCTGTTCTCATGGCAACGCGTCAAACTTTACTTTAATTTCAGGCATGTTTAAGGCTCTTGGCGTGCTTAGTTGAACTTTAAATTTGGCACACACATCCAGAGATGTATAAAGTACTAGGGACCCAGACTTGAGTAAAAGTACAAGTGCTCTATCAAAAAAGTGAGCACACCACTTAAGTGGAAGTACTGAAGTATTAAACATGTTTTGTACTTAAGTATTGCAAGTAGTTTATTTTAAAATATACTACTCAAGTACTGAAAGTAAAAGTACAAGTATTGTGTAATGTAGTTATTAAAGAAAACAGTCAAAAGTTTGAATATAATATTGTTTATATTATTTCAAATGTTTAAGCTAAAGGACACTCACAATTGCTTTGGCTGTAGCAGGAGTACAAGGACAGGAATGTTCAGATTATTTTAACTAATATGGCAATAGAAAATTCAGAATTAATAAAATATTAGTCGATGTAATGGTAATAGGTAAAGGTACAAGATGTTTCAATGTATTTAGGTTTCCTTCTTTCGCGCACACTCGCGAATTCTCTCTCTCTATCGGTCTCTCTCGTGCACTTTGGTTCTCTCTTCACTTCACATTTGTCCACAACCGCGGCTCATATTTGTGAGTGAGAGGGAGGGAGGGGTCCGCTCTTCACTATCTCCTATTGGTTTAGACCACAATCTGTGTGTTTCTAATGTGTATCACCGCTCCGGCAGTGATAATGTAGGTTTGGAATGATTCGTAACATTTGAGTGTAACGAGTAACTATGCAGCACATAAAAAATGTATTGGAGTAAAAGTATTAAACTCATCGAAAATATGTACTGAAGTAAAAGTGGAAGTAGGAGAAAAAAATAATACTTCAGTAGAGTACAGATACTGCCTATTAGTACTTAAGTACAGTAGTGAAGTAGTTCTACTTCGTTACTATACATCTCTGCACACATCAGAGTTTTCGGCTGTTAAGTGTTGACAAAAAGGTCAGACATAGGCGTGTCTCTTAAGTGGCTCACTAGTGCACCTGTTTGTCTAAAATGTGGGGTTTTTACCTACAGTCCCCAAATGGCTCAGAAACAACATTAAATAGCCCACTGATATTTTACCCACTTGATGCCCTTGCCCACCGTGCATCGTTTTCTCGTTTTCCCATGTAGCGGTAAAAAAACGTGCGAGGGCCCGCCATTGCTGCTTGCAGCTATATTTAGGGCCCGAGCACCGAGGAGCAGGCCAGAATGGCCTGCACCGAAAGGTGCGAAGCCCTATTGTTTTTGCTCGGATTATTATTTTTATTATTATTATTTTTTATTTTATTTTTTTCAACACTTTTGGACTTTTTGAGTGCCTTAACATACTCAAAAACTCTTGAAATTTGGCACAGACGTCAGAGTCGTCCGTCATCGCAGAAATCCAAAGGCTGGAACACGGGCGTGGCACGGGGGCTCTGTAGCGCCCCCTGTAATTCAAAAACAAACATTGGGGCACAGATCGGGCAAAAATGTACGCACATGTACGAGAGTTGGTACACGTATAGATCTCATCGACCCGAACAACTTTCGCCCTCTAACATTTAAGCTCCGCCCAACAGGAAGTCGGCTATTTTGGATTGTTTAAAAAATGCATGCGGTGAACTTTTGAATACTCCTTCTAGGGGATTCATGGGATTGACACCAAACGTGGTGATCATGATGTCGAGACATTGTACTTGCTAAATTGCGAAGGGATTTTTGATATCTCGAACGGTTCTGCCATGGCGAAGCGACAAAGTCATGGCGAAATCAGAGAAACAGGAAGTGTCTAATATCTAAGGCAAAAAATGTCTTATTGTGATGACATGCAGGGTGTTTGTTCGTCTGAAGATTCCGATCGCATCGGTGTGCCTATTGTGAGTCTAGGGTATAGCGCCACCACCAGGCGCCAGGAAGTGTGTCAGTCACGAAGCTGGATTTTTTTGACAGTTCCATGCAATGTTCTTTTAAATACTCCTTCTAGGATTTTCATGCGATTGACACGAGAAGTGGTCAACATGATGCAGAGGCATAGTAGATGATAAATTGCGAAGGGATTTTTGATATCTCGAACGCTGTTCCCATGGCAACGCGTCAAACTTTACTTTCATTTTAAAGGCATATTTAAGCCTTACAGTTGCATGCAGTGAACTTTCAAATACTCCTTCTAGAATATTCATGCGATTGACTCCAGAAGTGGTCAACATGATGCTGAGACATTGTAGATGATAAATTGCGAAGGGATTTTTGATATCTCGAACGCTGTTCCCATGGCAATGCTGCAAACTCTACATTTATTTCAGGCATATTTAAGGCTCTTGGTGTGCTTAGATTGACTTTAAATTTGGCACACACATCAGAGTTTTCGGCTGTTAAGTGTTGACAAAAAGGTCAGACATAGGCGTGTCTCTTGAGTGGCTCACTAGTGCCCCCGTTTGTCTAAAATGTGGGGTTTCTTTTACCTACAGTCCCCAAATGGCTCAGTAACAACATTAAATAGCCCACTGATATTTACCCACTTGATGCCCTTGCCCACCGTGCATCGTTTTCTTGGACGCACCGTGTAGCGGTAAAAAAATGTGCGAGGGCCCGCCATTGCTGCTTGCAGCTATATTTTTTTTTTTTTTTTTTTTTATTATTTTTTTTTTTTTAACACTTTTGGGCATTTTGGGTGCCTAAACATACTCGAAAACTTTTGAAATTTGGCACAGACGTCAAAGTCGTCCGTCATTGCGAACGGGCAAAGGCTGGAACACGGGCGTGGCACAGGGGCTCTGTAGCGCCCCCTGTAATGCAAAAAAAAACATTAGTGCACAGATCGGGCAAACATGTACGCACATGTTGGAGAGTTGGTACGCATATAGATCTCATCGACCCGAACAACTTTCGCCCTCTAACATTTTAGCTCCGCCCAACAGGAAGTCTGCCATTTTGGATTGTTTAAAAAATGCATGCGGTGAACTTTTAAATACTCCTTCTAGGGGATTCATGGGATTGACACCAAACGTGGTGATCATGATGTCAAGACATTGTACTTGCTAAATTGCGAAGGGATTTTTGATATCTCGAACGGTTCTGCCATGGCGAGGTGACAAAATCATGGCGAATTTAGAGAAACAGGAAGTGTCTAATATCTATGGCAAAAAATATCTTATTGTGATGCCATGCGGGGTGTTTGTTTGTCTGATGATTCCGATCGCATCGATGTGCCTATTGTGACTCCCGGGTATAGCGCCACCACCAGGCGCCAGGAAGTGTGTCAGTCATGAACTTTTAAATACTTCTCCTAGGGAATTCATACGATTGACACCAAACGTGGTGAAGATGATGCTGAGACATTGGACTTGCTAAATTGCGAAGGGATTTTTGATATCTCGAACGGTGTTGCCATGGCGAGGCGACAAATTTATGGCGAATTCAGAGAAACAGCAGGTGTCTAATATCTAAAGCAAAAAATGTCTTATTGGGATGAAAAGCAGTGTGTATGTTCGGCCAAGGATTCCGATCGCATCGATGTGCCTATTGTGAGTCTCGGGTATAGCGCCACCACCAGGCGCCAGGAAGTGTGACAGTCACAAAAGGTGGATTTTTTGACAGTTGCATGCGGTTAACTTTTAAATACTCCTCCTAGGATTTTCATGCGATTGACACCAAAAGTGGTCAACATGATGCTGAGACATTGTAGATGATAAATTGCGAAGGGATTTTTTGATATCTCGAATGCTGCTCCATTGGCAACACGTCAAATTTTACTTTCATTTTCAGGCATATTTAAGCACTTGGCATGCACTTTGAGTGCCTTAACATGCTCGAAAACACCGGGAATTTGGCACAGACCTCAAAGTCGTCAGCCATTAGGACGGGGCAAACGCTGGAACATGGCCGTGGCAGTAGGGCTCTGTAGTGCCCCCTATAATGCAAAAAAAATATTGGTGCACAAATCTGGCAAACATGTACGCACATGTACGAGAGTTGGTACGTGTATAGATCCCATCGACACGAACAACTTTCACAATCAAACCTATTAGCTCCGCCCAACAGGAAGTCGGCCATTTTGGATGGTTTAAAAAATGCATACGGTGAACTTTTGAATACTCCTTCTAGGGGATTCATGGGATTGACACCAAACGTGGTGAACATGATGCCGAGACATTGTTCTTGCTAAATTGTGAAGGGATTTTTAATATCTCGAACGGTTCTGTCATGGCGAGGCGACAAATTCATGGCGAAATCAGAGAAACAGGAAGTGTCTAATATCTAAGGTAAAAAATATCTTATTGTGATGCCATGCAGGGTGTTTGTTCGTCTGAAGATTCTGATCGCATCGATGTGCCTATTGTGAGTCTCGGGTATAGCGCCACCACCAGGCGCCAGGAAGTGTTGCAGTCACAAAGGTTGATTTTTTTGACAGTTCCATGTGATGTTCTTTTAAATACTCCTCCTAGAATGTTTATGCGATTGACACTAAAAGTGGTCAACATGATGCTGAGACATTGTAGATGCTAAATTGCGAAGGGATTTTTGATATCTCTAACGCTGTTCCCATGGCAACGCCCCAAACTTTACTTTTATATCAGGCATATTTAGGGCTCTTGGCATGCTTAGAGTAACCTAAAAGTTGGCACATACATGAGAGTTTTCGGCTGTTAAGAGTTGACAAAAAGGTCAGATAAAGGCGTGTCTATTTAGTGGCTCACTAGTGCCCCTGTTTGTCTAAAATGTGGGGTTTCTTTTACCTACAGAACCCAAATAGGTCAGTAGAAACATGAAATAGTCCACTGATATTTACCCACTTGATGCACGTGTCCACCGTGCATCGTTTTCTCGGAGGCATCGTATAGCGGTAAAAAAAACGTGCGAGGGCCCGCCATCGCTGCTTGCAGCTATATTTATTATTTTTTTTTTTTTTCAACACTTTTGGACATTTTGGGGGCCTTAACATACTCGAAAACTCTTGAAATTTGGCACAGACATCAGAGTCGTCCGTGATCGCAGAAAGCCAAAGGCTGGAACACGGGCGTGGCACGGGGGCTCTGTAGCGCCCCCTGTAATGCAAAAACAAACAGGAGTGCACAGATCGGGCAAACATGTACGCATATTTACGAAAGTTGGTACGCATATAGATCTCATCGACCCGAACAACTTTCGCCCTCTAACATTTTAGCTCCGCCCAACAGGAAGTCCGCCATTTTGGATTGTTTAAAAAATGCATGCGGTGAACTTTTGAATACTCCTCCTAGGGGATTCATGCAAATGACACCAAATGTGGTGATCATGATGTCAAGACATTGGACTTGCTAAATTGCGAAGGGATTTTTGATATCTCGAACGGTGTTGCCATGGCGAAGCGGCAAAGTCATGGTGAAATCAGAGAAACAGGAAGTGTCTAATATCTAAGGCAAAAAATGTCTTATAGTGATGACACGCGGGGTGTTTGTTCGTCTGAAGATTCCGATCGCATCGATGTGCCTATTGTAAGTCTCGGGTATAGCGCCACCACCAGGCGCCAGGAAGTGTTGCAGTCACAAAGGTTGATTTTTTGACAGTTCCATGTGATGTTCTTTTAAATACTCGTCCTAGAATGTTTATGCGATTGACACCAAAAGTGGTCAACATGATGCCAAGACATAGTAGATGATAAATTGCGAAGGGATTTTTGATATCTCAAACGTTGTTCCCATGACAACGCGTCAAACTTTACTTTCATTTTAAAGGCATATTTAAGCCCATGCAGTGAACTTTTCAATACTCCTTCTAGGATATTCATGCGATTGACACCAAACGTGGTCAACATGATGCCGAGACATTGGAGATGATAAAAAAGTGAAGGGATTTTTGATATCTCAAACGCTGTTCCCATGGCAACGCGTCAAACTTTTTACTTTCATTTTAAAGGCTTTTTTAAGCCTGACAGTCGCATGCAATGTTCTTTTTAATACTCCTTCTAGGGAAATAATGCAATTCACACCAGAAGTTGTCAACATGATGCTGAGACATTGTAGACGCTAAATTGCGAAGGAATTTTTGACATCTCTAACGCTGTTCCCATGGCAATGTGTCAAACTTTACTTTTATGTCAGGCATATTTAAGGCTCTTGGTGTGCTTAGATTAACTTTAAATTTGGCACACACATCAGATTTGTCGGCTGTTAAGTGTTGACAAAAACGTCAGATAAAGGCGTGTCTATTTAGTGGCTCACTAGCGCCCTCGTTTGTCTAAAATGTGGGGTTTCTTTTACCTACAGTACCTAAATGGGTCAGTAGCAGCATGATATTTACCCACTTGATGCACTTGCCCACCGTGCATCGTTTTCTCGGAGGCACCGTGTAGCGGTAAACAAACGTGCGAGGGCCCGCCATCGCTGCTTGCAGCTATATTTTTTATTTTTATTTCTTTTTTTTTTTTATTTTTTTCAACACTTTTGGACATTTTGGGGGCCTTAACATACTCGAAAACTCTTGAAATTTGGCACAGACATCAGAGTCGTCCGTGATCGCCGAAAGCCAAAGGCTGGAACACGGGCGTGGCACAGGGGCTCTGTAGCGCCCCCTGTAATGCAAAAACAAACAGGAGTGCACAGATCGGGCAAACATGTACGCACATTTACGAAAGTTGGTACACATATAGATCTCATCGACCCGAACAACTTTCGCCCTCTAACATTTTAGCTCCGCCCAACAGGAAGTCCGCCATTTTGGATTGTTTAAAAAATGCATGCGGTGAACTTTTGAATACTCCTCCTAGGGGATTCATGCAAATGACACCAAATGTGGTGATCATGATGTCAAGACATTGGACTTGCTAAATTGCGAAGGGATTTTTGATATGTCGAACGGTGTTGCCATGGCGAAGTGGCAAAGTCATGGCGAAATCAGAGAAACAGGAAGTGTCTAATATCTAAGGCAAAAAATGTCTTATAGTGATGACACGTGGGGTGTTTGTTCGTCTGAAGTTTCTGATCGCATCGATGTGCCTATTGTGAGTCTCGGGTATAGCGCCACCACCAGGCGACAGGAAGTGTTGCAGTCACAAAGGTTGATTTTTTTGACAGTTCCATGTGATGTTCTTTTAAATACTCCTCCTAGAATGTTTATGCGATTGACACCAAAAGTGGTCAACATGATGCCAAGACATAGTAGATGATAAATTGCGAAGGGATTTTTGATATCTCAAACGTTGTTCCCATGGCAACGCATCAAACTTTACTTTCATTTTAAAGGCATATTTAAGCCCTTCAGTTGCATGCAGTTAACTTTTAAATACTCCTTCTAGAATAATCATGCAATTGACACCAAAAGTGGTCAACATGATGCAGAGACATTGTAGACGATATATTGCGAAGGGATTTTTGATATCTCCAACTCTGTTCCCATGGCAACGTGTCAAACTTTACTTTCATTTTTACACATATTTAAGACTGACAGTTACATGCTGTGAACTTTTGAATACTCCTTGTATGGGATTCATGCGATTGACACCAAAAGTGGTCAACATCATGCTGAGACATTGTAGATGATAAATTGCGAAGGAATTTTTGACATCTCGAACGCTGTTCCCATGGCAACGCGTCAAACTTTACTTTCATTTCAGGCATATTTAAGGCTCTTGGCGTGCTTAGATTAAATTTAAATTTGGCACACACATCAGAGTTGTCGGCTGTTAAGTGTTGACAAAAAGGTCAGACATAGGCGTGTCTCTTAAGTGGCTCACTAGTGCCCCCGTTTGTTTAAAATGTGGGGTTTCTTTTACCTACAGTCCCCAAATGGCTCAGAAACAACATTAAATAGCCCACTGATATTTACCCACTTGATGCACATGCCCACCGTGCATCGTTTTCTCGGAGGCACCGTGTAGCGGTAAACAAACGTGCGAGGGCCCGCCATCGCTGCTTGCAGCTATATTTAGGGCCCGAGCACCGAGGAGCAGGCCAGAATGGCCTGCACCGAAAGGTGCGAAGCCCTATTGTTTTTGCTCGGATTATTATTTTTATTTTTATTTCTTTTTTTTTTTTTTTTTTTTTCAACACTTTTGGACATTTTGGGGGCCTTAACATACTCGAAAACTCTTGAAATTTGGCACAGACATCAGAGTCGTCCGTGATCGCCGAAAGCCAAAGGCTGGAACACGGGCGTGGCACAGGGGCTCTGTAGCGCCCCCTGTAATGCAAAAACAAACAGGAGTGCACAGATCGGGCAAACATGTACGCACATTTACGAAAGTTGGTACACATATAGATCTCATCGACCCGAACAACTTTCGCCCTCTAACATTTTAGCTCCGCCCAACAGGAAGTCCGCCATTTTGGATTGTTTAAAAAATGCATGCGGTGAACTTTTGAATACTCCTCCTAGGGGATTCATGCAAATGACACCAAATGTGGTGATCATGATGTCAAGACATTGGACTTGCTAAATTGCGAAGGGATTTTTGATATCTCGAACGGTGTTGCCATGGCGAAGTGGCAAAGTCATGGCGAAATCAGAGAAACAGGAAGTGTCTAATATCTAAGGCAAAAAATGTCTTATAGTGATGACACGTGGGGTGTTTGTTCGTCTGAAGATTCCGATCGCATCGATGTGCCTATTGTGAGGCTCGGGTATAGCGCCACCACCAGGCGCCAGGAAGTGTTGCAGTCACAAAGGTTGATTTTTTTGACAGTTCCATGTGATGTTCTTTTAAATACTCCTCCTAGAATGTTTATGCGATTGACACCAAAAGTGGTCAACATGATGCCAAGACATAGTAGATGATAAATTGCGAAGGGATTTTTGATATCTCAAACGCTGTTCCCATGGCAACGCATCAAACTTTACTTTCATTTTAAAGGCATATTTAAGCCCTTCAGTTGCATGCAGTTAACTTTTAAATACTCCTTCTAGAATAATCATGCAATTGACACCAAAAGTGGTCAACATGATGCAGAGACATTGTAGACGATATATTGCGAAGGGATTTTTGATATCTCCAACTCTGTTCCCATGGCAACGTGTCAAACTTTACTTTCATTTTTACACATATTTAAGACTGACAGTTACATGCTGTGAACTTTTGAATACTCCTTGTATGGGATTCATGCGATTGACACCAAAAGTGGTCAACATCATGCTGAGACATTGTAGATGCTAAATTGCGAAGGAATTTTTGACATCTCGAACGCTGTTCCCATGGCAACGCGTCAAACTTTACTTTCATTTCAGGCATATTTAAGGCTCTTGGCGTGCTTAGATTAAATTTAAATTTGGCACACACATCAGAGTTGTCGGCTGTTAAGTGTTGACAAAAAGGTCAGATAAAGGCGTGTCTCTTAAGTGGCTCACTAGTGCCCCCGTTTGTTTAAAATGTGGGGTTTCTTTTACCTACAGTCCCCAAATGGCTCAGAAACAACATGAAATAGTCCACTGATATTTACCCACTTGATGCACATGCCCACCGTGCATCGTTTTCTCGGAGGCACCATGTAGCGGTAAACAAACGTGCGAGGGCCCGCCATCGCTGCTTGCAGCTATATTTATTATTATTATTATTTTTTTTTTCAACACTTGACCTAATTTGGGTCCCTTAACATACTCGAAAACTCTTGAAACTTGGCACACATGTCAGAGTCCCGCACCACTAGGCTCATGCAAAGGCTGAAACACGGGCGTGGCACTGGGGCTCTGTAGCGCCCCCTGTAATGCAAAAACAAACATTGGTGCACAGATTGGGCAAGCATGTACGCACATGTACGAAAGTTGGTACGCATATAGATCTCATCGACCCGAACAACTTTCGCCCTCTAACATTTTAGCTCCGCCCAACAGGAAGTCCGCCATTTTGGATTGTTTAAAAAATGCATGCCGTGAACTTTTGAATACTCCTACTAGGGGATTCATGCAAATGACACAAAAAGTGGTGATCATGATGTCAAGACATTGTACTTGCTAAATTGCGAAGGGATTTTTGATATCTCAAACGGTGTTGCCATGGCGAAGCGGCAAAGTCATGGCGAAATCAGAGAAACAGGAAGTGTCTAATATCTATGGCAAAAAATATCTTATTGTGATGCCATGCGGGGTGTTTGTTCGTCTGAAGATTCCGATCGCATCGATGCGCCTATTGTGACTCCCAGGTATAGCGCCACCACCAGGCGGCAGGAAGTGTGTCAGTTACAAAGCTGGATTTTTTTGACAGTTCCATGCAATGTTCTTTTAAATACTCCTTCTAGAAAAATCATGCAATTGACACCAAAAGTGGTCAACATGATGACGAGGCATAGTAGATGATAAATTGCGAAGGGATTTTTGATATCTCGAACGCTGTTCCCATGGCAACGTGTCAAACTTTACTTTCATTTTAAAGGCATATTTAAGCCTTACAGTTTCATGCAGTGAACTTTTAAATACTCCTTCTAGGATATTCATGCGATTGACACCAAAAGTGGTCAACATGATGCTGAGACATTGTAGATGATAAATTGCGAAGGGATTTTTGACATCTCGAACGCTGTTGCCATGGCAACGCATCAAAGTTTACTATTATTTCAGGAATATTTAAGCCTCTTGGCATGCTTAGATTAACTTCAAATTTGGCACACACATCAGCGTTGTCAACTGTTAAGTGTTGACAAACAGGTCAGACATAGGTGTGCCTCTTAAGTCGCTCACATTAGCGACAGTTTGTCCAAAATGTGGGGTTTCTTTTACCTACAGTCCCTAATTGGGTCAGTAACAACATAAATAGTCCACCGATATTTACCCACTTGATGCACTTGCCCACCGTGCATCGTTTTCTCGGAGGCACCGTGTAGCGGTAAAAAAACGTGCGAGGGCCCGCCATCGCTGCTTGCAGCTATATTTTTATTTTTTTTTTTTATTATTTTTATTTTTTTTAACACTTTTGGGCATTTTGGGTGCCTTAACATACTCGAAAACTCTTGAAATTTGGCACAGACGTCAGAGTCGTCCGTCATTGCGAACGGGCAAAGGCTGGAACACGGGCGTGGCACGGGGGCTCTGTAGCGCCCCCTGTAATGCAAAAACAAACAGGAGTGCGCAGATCGGGCAAACATGTACGCACATTTACGAAAGTTGGTACACATATAGATCTCATCGACCCGAACAACTTTCGCCCTCTAACATTTTAGCTCCGCCCAACAGGAAGTCCGCCATTTTGGATTGTTTAAAAAATGCATGCTGTGAACTTTTGAATACTCCTCCTAGGGGATTCATGCAAATGACACCAAACGTGGTGATCATGATGTCAAGACATTGGACTTGCTAAATTGCGAAGGGATTTTTGATATCTCGAACGGTGTTGCCATGGCGAAGCGGCAAAGTCATGGTGAAATCAGAGAAACAGGAAGTGTCTAATATCTATGGCAAAAAATATCTTATTGTGATGACACACGGGGTGTTTGTTCATCTAAAGATTCCGATCGCATCGATGCGCCTATTGTGACTCCCGGGTATAGCGCCACCACCAGGCGGCAGGAAGTGTGTCATTTACAAAGCTGGATTTTTTGACAGTTCCAGGCAATGTTCTTTTAAGTACTCCTTCTAGGATATTCATGCGATTGACACCAAAAGTGTTCAACATGATGCTGAGGCATAGTAGATGATAAATTGCGAAGGGATTTTTGATATCTCGAACGCTGTTCCCATGGCAACCTGTCAAACTTTACTTTCATTTTAAAGGCATATTTAAGCCTTACAGTTTCATGCAGTGAACTTTTAAATACTCCTTCTAGGATATTCATGCGATTGACACCAAAAGTGGTCAACATGATGCTGAGACATTGTAGATGATAAATTGCGAAGGGATTTTTGATATCTTGAATGTTGTTCCTATGGCAACGCGACAAATTTTACTTTCATTTTAAGGGCTTATTTAAGCATTACAGTTGCATGCGATGTTCTTTTAAATAGTCCTTCTAGGTAAATAATGTTATTGACACCAGAACTGGTCAACATGATGCTGAGACATTGTAGATGCTAAATTGCGAAGGAATTTTTGACATCTCGAACGCTGTTCCCATGGCAACACGTCAAACTTTACTTTTATTTCTGGCATAAGGCTCTTGGCGCGCGTAGATTAACTTTAAATTTGGCACATACATCAGAGTTGTCGGCTGTTAAGTGTTGACAAAAAGGTCAGATAAAGGCGTGTCTATTTAGTGTCTCACTAGCGCCCCCGTTTGTCTAAAATGTGGGGTTTCTTTTACCTACACTACCTAAATGGATCAGTAGCAACATGAAATAGTCCACTGATATTTACCCACTTGATGCACATGCCCACCGTGCATTGTTTTCTCGGAGGCACCGTGTAGTGGTAAAAAAACGTGCGAGGGCCCGCCATCGCTGCTTGCAGCTATATTTTCTAATTGTAATCTAATGATTTTAGGACTTAGGTCTCCTCGAAACAGTTCAGGATGTTATTAGGGGGTGTGTTCACCAAGGTGTACTGTATGTTTTCAATTGTTTCCAATGGAAATGCATCGCTTTTAAAAAATGCCAGTGTTGAGTAGCCTGGTGCAACCAGACTCTCGTACATTCATTTCATTTGTACAGAGAGTCTGGCCACGCTCCATTGCAAAGCGTTACTTCCATTAAGGAGGATCCTCTGTTGAAGTTTAAAACTATTTGATCTGCCCAGAGTCACTCTGAATCTGACATAACCAATCCCTAACGTTTGGTCGTGAAGTATGTCACTCAGTCTGGCGCACGACCTCAACGTCTGCGTTCTAAGCCACTCCCCGCTGTTCGCTGATTGGACCTGCAGATTTTTGCCGGAGAAAACAAAACTCTATAAAGCAGTACCAGACGTTTTTCTGAAGCGAAATGAAAATTAAGCGGAAGAACGTAGGAGGGCCGAGCAAGGCTAAGTGTTGAGTGCTCTGAGTTGAAATATGTTCAACATCGAGTTAAATGCTTAGCTCGTCAATTTCATTTCTCACTTGGCCATCCAATCACAGTGGAGGAGGGCTGGGACAGATATCACAACAACCAAACAGCCCATCATTCAATGACTGATAAACAAAGCAGAAGTATCAACCAAAGCGCTTAGCTGAAAAAAAAACGCTGGCAAGGGTTGACAGTCGGTGTCTGCCTGCCGTTTTTCGCCGCGCTTAATCAATTTGGTGTTCACGCCCCCTTAGGGTACACTCACACTATCCAAGCCATGCCCCAGCGCAATTGAGCCCAAGTGAACTGCAATCAAACAAAATTGCGCCCGGGTGCGGTACAAAACGATCACACTAGTCAAACGGACCAGGCTTTGGGGGTCAAACGTGCCCGAGCGGTTTGGTTCGGATAGTGCACCCTTAGTCCCATAAAAAAAATGATAAACACTGACATTTGTCAGAAGAAGCCATTTTTTTTTTCTAAAAATTGTGGAGGTTTAAAATTTTGTTTACATTTTTCTGTACTTCGCTCTGTATCTCAATAAAGACAGTGAAAAATAAATATAGATGGATATTAAAACTTTGCTAAAACAACAAAGCTGGATGTTTGCACAATACTGTATTTCTAATCCTGATGTCCTACCACCTTTTAAACAATAACCACACTGCCTCATCGCTATCGCAAACATTAAGCATATTAGGAATATCAATAGATAATACGCCACAGTGTTTAAGCAGAACTTCCTTGTGAAGGGACACCACCTCAGGCCAAGCATTGCTGCCCACATATACAGCGTATTAATTACATATTGATTGTCTGGATTCCACAGCATAGAAGTGTACTAATGCACAATGATGTCTGAAAATGGCCTGATCTTTGTTATGTGTGTTGCTTTGGGGTGAGAGAGAGAGAGAGAGAGAGAGAGAGAGAGAGAGAGAGAGAGAGAGAGAGAGAGAGAGTTTGTTAAGCTTGTATTGATGATTAAGTTAGACAGATTAATATATCTAGATTATGGGGAGTCATATATAATGAGCGAGTGTGAGGGGAAAGAGCATAGAAGGTGAAACTCAAACAGCTCCAGTGTGGCCCTGAATGTGTTTAAGCTAAATGTTCTGACCCTCCTTTAAACCTTTGTTCACCCTTTATGAGCGTTCAGATGTGACACACTTTATGGAAAGCTGACATTGCTAAAATGCAGAGTTGAAGTCAAGACCTAGGTCCATAGACCCCTTAAGACTCATACAGTATTTAGAACTACACTCAAGACTCCAGAAGATCGGTGCAAGATAAAACAGTAAGGACTGTACAATTTTACATACAGTGGCAAGAAAAAGTATGTGAACCCCTAGGAATAAACTGGATTTCTAGTGATTTGTCATAAAATGTGATCTGATCCTCATCTAGGTCACAACAATAAACAAACACAATGTGCATAAGCTGACAACACACCAACATGATCTCACAAAGTTATGTCGGATAGTCACAGAATATTTTTGCTAATTTTCTGTGGCATTCTCCGTGGCAAACCGAAGTGACAATGGTAAGAAAACAGGACAAAACAGTTGAGAAACCAATCCTTGAGAATGCCACGGAAAAGAGTCTGTGGCAAGGCCACGGAAAAATGCGGAGATCAGTGCGAATGCCATGGAAAAATGAGCAAAAAAATCTGTGACTATTCCATGGAAATTTGTGAGATCAGGTTGCAACACATACATTATTCTAGTTTCTTGTTTCTTTTTTTAAAACACCCATTAAACATTCACAGTGCTGGAGGAAAATGTAAGTGAACCCTTGGATTAAATAGCTTGTTGAACCTACTTTGGCAGCAAATACTTCAAGCAAGCGCTTTCAGTAGTTCTGAATCAGACCTGCACATCGTTCAGCGGGATTTTTTGCCCATTCGCTTTTTCAACTCATACACATTTGTAGGATGTCTGGTGTGAACCGCTCTCTTGAGGTCATTCCACAGGTTAAGGTATGGGCTTAGGCTACTCCAAATGGCGTATTTGGATTTACTTCGATGCTTAAGGTCATTGTCCTTCTGCATCAACCAACTTCTACTGAGCTTTAACTGGCGGACAGCCACCCTGCCATTATCGTGTAGGATATTTTTGTTACACTTGGGAATTCATTTTTCTCTTGATGATGGCAAGTGGTCCAGACCCTGAGGCATCAAAGCATACCAAAATCGTGATGTTCCCTTCACCATACTTCATTGTTGGGATGATGCTTACGGTTGTTAACCTGTGCCCTTTTTGCACCCTAGTATTTTTCCCCCAAAAAATCTACTTTTGTTTCATCAGTCCATAAAATATTTTCTCAGTAGCACTGGTGTTTTCCAAGGTGCTCACAGCTCCCTCCGTGGTGTACTGTCATAGACAACGTGCCTGTTCAAAGATTTACATATGGTAGACTCATGAACAGAGATGTGTGCCAGTTCCAATGATGTCTTCAAATCTTTAGCTGTTCCTCATGGGTTCTTCTTTACTTCAGTAAGTATTCTGCGTTCTACCTTAGCAGTCATCGTGGCTGTGCGCCCACTTCTAGGAAGGGTAGCAACAGTATAAAAATGTCTCCATTTATAGACAATTTGTCTAACAGTAGACTGATGGATGTCTAAACATTCTGAGATTGTTTTGTATCCCTTTTCAGTCTTATGGAGTGCACCAACTCTTGATCGGATATCTTTAGAGAGGCATGGTTCATAAGAGCTGATGCTTCTTATGGACAGCAATCTTAAAATGTTCAAGTGTTTTTTTATCAATCAAAGTTGCACTAAACCACACCTTTAAACTCATTTTGTTAATTGGACTAATTCATTAAAGTCATTAGTCTATTGGTTCACTTACATTTTCCTCCAGCATTGTAAATTTTTAGTGGGTGTTTTCAAAAAAGACACAAGAAACTAGAATTAGTTGTGTGTCGTTAGGTTATGCACATTGTGTTTGTCTATTGTTGTGACCTAGATGAGGATCAAATCACGTTTTATGGCAAATCACTGTAAAAAAACTGTTTATTCCTTTTTCTTGCCACTGTATGTACCAAAACTTTATAATTTTGAGACCCAGATCAGTATGTTTTTTGTGCTGGCTGTTGATTTTTCCTGGTTTGCTGCTGGTCTAGCTAAGCTGGAGAAGCTGATCAGTCTAACACTGTTCGTACATTGTATAGACCCTTATGCAACAAAAATATACTGCAGTATATTGGAAAATATAATGTAATATATTAGGCAATATATTCCCATATATTGAATTTAATATTTATATTTCCCAATATATTGTAATATATGCATAGAAAATATCATGTAATATATTAGGCAGTATATTCCCATATATAGGATTTTATATTTATATTTTCCATTATATTGCAGTATATGGATAGACCATACATGTATATATCGATACAAAATATATTGTAACCAAGACCAAAAAGGGCACTATGTTTTTCCATGTAATAGTTTGTCTTTATATGATTTAATATACTGCAATATATTACATACATTTAGAATATATGTATCAACATATTACTCCATATATTGCCAATATATACTGCAATATATTACATACATTTAGAATATATGTATCAACATATTGCTCCATATATTGCCAATATATACTGCAATATATTACATACATTTAGAATATATGTATCAACATATTACTCCATATATTACCAATATATACTGCAATATATTACATACATTTAGAATATATGTATCAATATATTACATACATTTAGAATATGTGTTTCAATATATTACATATATTTAGAATATATGTATCAACATATTACTACATATATTTCCAATATATTATGGGATATATTAAATAGTATAATGAGATGTATTTACTCAATATATGAAAACGGCAATAATTGCAGTATTGTATAATATATTGCAATATATCACTTACATATATATATTACTATGTAAATTTCACAATATATGGAGACACATGAAATATATTGTCATGTAATATATTGAGAAATATATTTTTGTTGCATAAGGGGAGGTGGGGTTAAGCGTAGGCATTCATTCTTGATGTAGTGTGATAATTGTACAGTACATTGTGTGAGCCGACCTCTGTGCTACTTTATTAGCATCAGTTTGGTGTGTCCCTATGCTAACACAGCATAAAGTGGCTACCAGCAATGCTGTATTTTTCAGCATAGCAGTGCGACAAATTTTAAGTTTATGTAGTTCTGAATGTTGCAGAATATGCAGTCATGTTGTTATCTGTTGTTATCCAGACTTCCATTCTCTGTTAAGAACTTATCTTTAATTCCACAAACTCCACAATTCCTATCTGTATCAGCAAGAATTTGTGCATGTTCGCATCAAGCCAACAGGAAGCTTTAGTCGGCTGCCGATTGGTTCTCCTTTATCTCTCTGTTCTAATCCAGAGTCTGTGTCTGTGTTTGTATGTGCGTGTGTTGCGTGTTGACACTCCATTAAGCTGGTCCAGAAGTGTTTGCTTTGTTTATCAGGTAGCTACAGGCTTGATACGACTGTACACACATAGTCTCTGTTCCAAAAATCTAGTGAGCTGCCTCACTCACAACTACCTAAAGTACACAGACTACTGCCCTCTATGACAGCATCCTTAATGTGAGAGAAGCCCATAAATGATACATTTGGTTTGCATAAATGCAGACAAATTTAGTAAAAAAAAAAAATGGTCCCAAGCTGTCACTGGAGCAGTACCTTTTTAAAATATTAGATATACAATTTAGGTAAATATATGTATACATTTGGTACCATTATTTACTTTTACAAGTACTACTTTGCACTCGTTGGTACAAATATGAACCAACATAGGTACTAACTTGAAGTGCAACTGTGTACTTTTTTAAAGAGTACCGTCCCAGTGACAGCTATAGACAATTTTTGGACCATTTTTTGAAAGTGTAGGCGGAAAATCTGTGTGTCCCACAAACAACTTTCCACACTTAACCCTCAAACGCTCCTCGTTTTCTGTTTACACTTCTGGCCCTTGGGGTCAATATGACCCCAAAATTGAAAGCATAATTGTAAGAAAAATATACATTTTCAATAATACAAATAATATATCATTTTTTTTGTTTACTTCTCATTTATACAATAAAGCTGTGTTTTGAGAGATTTGAAGTAGTTTTGTACCTGTTTACCACTAAAATCCTCAACTACACAATTTGCTTTCCTGAAAAATATCAAATTTTTATGAAAATTTACATAAATTATTATCTAAATTTGATTTAAATTGTTTTTAGATATTAATATAGGTGTGGGGTGTTGAATTCAGGCATTGGTTTTTAGAAAAAAACATAAGAGAATTACAGTGTAGGAATTAAATAATTTAGACCGGCAGATTCCCATAGAGACCCATTCATTTTCCTGGATGTGGACAACTGCTCAAATCATTACTTTTGTGATACATTTTGTAAATTTATGTTAATATAAACATTAGAAAGGATATTAAAAATAAATATTATGTCAAATAGTATTTTTTTATAGTTTTTGATGCATTTTGAAATGTCTGTTTTTACAAAATGCCATAGAAATTTGACTGAGTGTGAGTGTGTGTCTGTGTGTGTGTGTGTGTGTGTGTGTGTGTGTGTGTGTGCACGCACGTGTGTGTGTGTGTGTGTGTGTGTGTGTGTGTGTGTGTGTGTGTGTGTGTGTGTGTGTGTGTGTGTGAGAGAGAGAGAGGGAGAGCGAGAGAGAGAGCCAAGCATGTGTGCTTGAGAGAATGTGTGTGAGAGGCAGAGGGAGAGAGCATGTGATTGTGTCTGTGTTTGTGTGTGTGAGAGAGAGAGTGTACATGTTCGTGCATTAGGTTACACCCCTTTGTATCGTTTTTCTACATTTGTGACTGATTTTATTTGCCAAATTTTATAAAAATGCTCTCTGTGATAGTCATGCGTGTGTGCGTTTGTCTGCGTGTGTTTGTATGTGTTTGTGTGTGCGTGTGGGTTTGTATGTGTGTGTGTGGGTTTGTGTGTGTGTGTGTGTGGGTTTGTGTGTGTGTGTGCGCGCGCGCATGTGTGTGTGTGTGTGTGTGTGTGAGAGAGAGTGTGCATGAGAAGGAGAGAGAAAGAGCACGTGTGTGTGTGTGTTTGTGTGTGTGTGTGTATTTGTGTGTGTTTGTGTGAGCATGTGTTTTTTGCATTGCATTTGTGCACAAGTACCAGGCCTTCATTTCTGTGTCAAAACTTTCAGATTTATGCTGGATTTATTGATATTTATTTTTTGACAAATGGAAAAATTTGCATTTTTTGCATTTCCCATTCACTTTCAATTGGGGTCATATTGACCCCAAGGGACAGATTGATAAAAAAAATGTTTACATACCTTTAGAACAACCGAATCAAGCCCAGTTTTTTTGTGCATGTAAAGATAGATTATTTAGGAAAAGTCACAAAGTTTTACATCTCTGAGATGAAGGGAACCTTTTTTGTTAACCAATGAAATGTCGTTTGGGGTCATATTGACCCCAAGGACCGATTGAGGGTTAAAGCATGTTTAATTTATTGATAAAAACCAATGCTTTTCAGCGTGTAGTAAATTATATTTATTATCACAATTTTTCTCAGCTTGACCACCAGTTCGCAATGCATTCTGGGATTGCCTTCTCTGTGAGGAATACAATTAAGCAAAAGCAAGCTTGTTGGAGGGCAGTATAATTTAGATCAGGGGTTTTCAAACTTTATGAAACCAAGGACCCCCAAATATAATGAACCTGTTGTTAGGGACCCCAATTTAAAATATATATCAATTTATATATTTTCAATGTATTTGCTATGCTTAGTTCACACTGCAGGTCTTAATGCTCAGTTTGGATTTTTTGCAGAAATCTGACCTTTTGTTTATCATTCAAATGCGACTGCCATCAGTTTTTATGTGTGAAACGTATATGGCCCTGAACTAACCCACATGCTAAGAAGACGACATGACGTTAGATGCAGCTCAAATAAACATGGATGCTGTTGTAAAACTTGGATGACATGCGGCAAGGCCATACATCAGTCGCATTGCAATACATCAGATTAGAGGTCTACACGGAAGACCCGAGTCTATATTTTAATTGATCAGCCGGGTCTGGGTCGGGTCTCAATCTATTACTTCGGGTCCCGGGTCTGTTTAACATTGTGGGTAATACCCGAGGTTGATCGGACTCGGAGAACACACACTCACATTTAAATAAAACATTTCAAAATCAGCAACAAAAACTTAGATGAACTGTCCCATACATTTTTTCTATGACGCTAAAATTGCGTTAAAAAGTTTATTTTTGGTTGCTCCAACCAGGCAGCTAACGCGCATGTGCTCTTTTATGTTTCTCTGGCTACCAGTCAGGAGCTTCTGCAGTGAGACACAATGACTTTACCTTTGACAATTGGCTCATTTATTTAGAAGGCGGGACCTATTATGCCGTACCGCGCATTTTGCACTGACTTCTGTAATTTTTATAATAATATTATAAATTGACCGTCTTGCTGTTATATCTAAAGTTTTCGCGACTCTGCTCAAAGAGCACAGAGATGATAAAGAAGTAAAGCTAACGAAAGCAGGCATGGCACTGAACGAGCAATCGTTATTATAAACCAAATATTATTAAGCAAGACCCGATACACAACAAATGTAAAACTGCGTTATTCATCACCATGACTGTAAAGTGGACTTTTATAGCTGGAATAAGCATTAACATTTCAATCGTCAAGAGAGGAATAACATGGACGGAAATTTCTTGGAAATAAGGATTGTGCATCACACAGTCAGGTACAAGGATGTGCATCACACAGTCAGGTACAAGGAGGGAGAAGACTAACTTCTATGGGTAAGACAAAAAGTTTAATTTTCGCTACTTGTTTATTGACTTATTAATAACATTTAGCTAAAGAATATTTGTCGGTCGGGTCTGTATCTTCCCGGACGGGTTCGGGTCCAGATTTTAAATAATAGACGGGTCCGCGTCGGATCCGGGTCCAGCTTTTAAATAATAGACAGGTCCGGGTCGGTTCCGGGTCCAGCTTTCAAAACAACAGACGGGTCCGGGTTGGTTCAGTGTAGCACATTTAAGGGTCTGATCGGGTTCGGGTAGGAATTTTTGGACCCGTGTAGACCTCTACATCAGATATGTATCCGATTTAGGACCACATATGAAAGTGGCCTAGGTCTGAGTTGAACATTTTGGATTTGTCATAAGAAAATCAGATATGGGTCACATTTTGGGCAAAAAAGTCAGCTTTGGGCCACTTTCCCCTGCAGTGTGGCTGTGTCGCAGAGTCGCAGGATGTATAAACTTGAGGAAAAATGTATTTGAATGTATTTGTACTTCAGAAACTCTTTAGCTTTACAGGGATAAATGGAACTGTAATAAGAAAATAAAAAGGAACTAGAAACACACTAGAAAGATACAAAGCATATTTAAACAATTATTTTGTGTATTTTTTGGGGACCTCTAAAATCTCCTGGAGGCCCACTGGAGGTCCCCGGACCCCAGTTTGAAAAAACTGATTTAGACGATCAACATTTTAAATGGCCTGTGCAATAAAAGCACATGTATGGATTTGGAAGCTCACTAGATTTTGCAATAGAGCAACACTGTCACAACAGTAAAAAAGACAACCGACTCTCAAACGTACATTGTAGCACAAAGCCCAAAATCTATCTGTTAGTGGGTTCTTTGTACTCTTAAACTTATTTCAAAGACCTAACCACATTGGCCCCCAGAAATGCCTGGTGCCTTTAGCACTGGTACTTTATTTTCCTAATACTGTCTTTCTTAGGTCTGTACATGTAGGTAAACTGCCCTCAGGGCTCGCGGCTGTCAGCGGTGCAGAGGTTGATGGGATTGTTCTGTCAGAGGAGTCATAGAGCACATCAAACTCATTCTTCAGCTCTCTATTACCTCAGGTAACTCGTTTACTACCCAACCCCATCTTCACGACGCTGCGCTGCCACCGCAAACGCAATTCTGCCTCCACCTAGTCATTTTTAAGGCTTCTTTAGTGTCACTTTCTCACACAAACACACATTTTTCCCCACCGGCGAGTCGGAGACGCTGCAATGCACACCAATATGAGCTAATAAAACTTATCCTATCAAACTTCATGTTCTCCCAAATCACTGCCAGAGATTTCACTCAAAACCAATTGAAGTAGGATCTTTATATCGGCTCTCTTTTCATATTGCCGTCTCCACAAAATGCCCGTTCCGCGCTTTTCATTTGAAAAGTGTGGCAGGGAAAAGCAATTCCTTTTTCCTTTTATCTCTCGCTTCTGTCAGGCTAAGTGGAGTTGACACTCAAGCTCAAGGTACGAGAGAGGCCAAAAAGAGAGTTTTAGCATTGAAAAGTGTTTGTGTGCGTTAACTACACGGTATCTAGAGATTAGCTTTCACTTCAGAGATGCTGATATGGCAAAATGTGCAAATAAGAAGTTTGCGTTCACAGCGCATTTGTTTTGGTTTGTTTTTGAGATGTTCAAAGAAATTGCTGTATCTACTATTTATTGCAGTTTTTGCTGGGAAGAATCAGTGAGTGTGTGTTTAGATAAAAAGTATGAGCATGATGAGGTTTTTCATGCAGGGATTTGTGTCTCTGTGGCTTTGCGTGTATGCTTAAAAAAAAATCCAGATGATTTGCTCACCACCATGTCATCCGGGGTGTTGATGTCTTTCTTTGTTCAGTCGAGAAGAAATTGTGTTTTTTGGGGAGAACATTGCAGGATTTTTCTCATTTTGATGGACTTTAATAGAGCCCAACATTTGATACTTAACTCATAAACCATTCCAAACGAGGCACAAGGGTCCCATCCAGCAAAACGATTGTCATTTTTGACAAGAAAAATAAAAAATATGCACTTTTAAAACACAACTTCTCGTCTAGATCCGGTCCAGCGTGACCTAACGTAAATGCGTAGTGACGTAGAGAGGTCACGTGTTACATATATGAAACGCACATTTGCGGACCATTGTAAACAATAAACTGACGCAAATACATTAATTAGTATCATACGACATACAACAACATAGGAACGGTCCTCTTTCAAGACACTTGTAAACACTGGGGCGGAGTTTCGCGTTCGTCCTCTGTGACCTCTTGACGTCATGACTTATTGCGTGGGGTCATGCTGACGCATCACGACCGTATCTAGATGAGAAGTTGTAGTTTAAAAGTGCATATTTGTTATTTTTCTTGTCAAAAATGACAATCGTTTCGCTAGATAAGACCCTTATGCCTCGTTTGGGATCGTTTATAGTCCTTTGAAACTCCGTTGAAAAAAACTGTTAAGTGTTGAGTTAAGTATTAAATGTTGGGCTCTATTAAAGTCCATTAAAATGAGAAAAATCCTGCAATGTTTCCTCAAAAAACATAATTTCTTCTCGACTGAACAAAGAAAGACATCAACATTTTGGATGACATGGTGGTGAGTAAATTATCTGGATTTTTCTTTTAAGAAAATGGAATATTCCTTTATGTTGTTTATTGTAGTTTTTGCATACTAGCATCGGGTGATGTCAGATTTACTGTATTGAGCATTGGATCATACTGTAAGCACCGGCACCACTTTTTAAAGTATATAAAAGTGTTACATGTGTTAATAGGTTGTGCCCGATTCTAAACTTGCCTCTACATTTTCCATTAGGTGTAAATGTACTGTAGGAGATAAAAAAATATAATTTTCATATAGTACAAAATCAAAAGAAGACAATGGAAATTCTTAACCGTGATAGAAAAACAAATGTGTTTGTGTCCTGGCAAAAGCTGTATGGGAGTTATAAGTATTCCCAGTGTTCCTGTATAACCTTCTAAGTTTGAGCGAGTTGATCATAAATATACAGCAGCAGCTGTCCAATATCGTCTCTGTACTGTCAAGTTAGGGACATCAGCTTGTTTCTCCCCGACAACCTCTGATCTATCCCAGCAGAGACACACTTCACAATGACCAGCACAGATGGATTTGCATATGTATAAATTTCAAAAATATGGAAATGCTTCTGTTTAGAAAACATTCCCTCATCCTCCATATGGTGGGCATTTCGAGAAAGAGTTCGATTTTTTTACACAATTAAAATGGAAGCAAATTATTATTTATTTAGATATTATTTATGAAATGTGTCATGAATAATATTTTCGAGCTTCTCTGCTTCACAGAACCTGAGTTTAGCACCACTTCCTGTCATTCCTGGTAAACAGGAAGTGACACTTCAAGAAATGGTAATAGATGGTGACTATTTTTCCAGGCCTGCTCCAGTGGGTAATTGATGGAGAGAGAGTGAATCAGTATGTCTGTGTCAGGGGATGTCACGGTAGCGGGCATGCTAAAGATGAACGGATGGCCTGTTCGTAACTGCTGTCAGACGTCGGAACAAAGTTCATTACTTATTCTGCGGGATATAAAGGCAAAGGCAGAGTAGGTGACATTTTATTTTATGAATATCTAAAGTTCTACTTATTTAAAGATTGCAAATGTTGTGAAACCGCACTGTTCCTGCAATATCCTTTCTTACTCGACCACCTGCTCACAACCTGATGTGGCTTGAAGGAATTATTGTACAAGGTTCCATGTTCAGATCTCGCATGACTTTTTAATATGAATTAAAATAGCTTCTGTTTCATATTAGTATAACCAGAATTATTGTGCTGTATGGACTGCATATTTATGATTTAACTGGAACTATGAGCATGAAATAGGTGCGCAAATTATTAGCTCTTCACTAGTTGGTTTTATGCAGGAGGTGAACAAAACGCACAAACATCTAAAAAAAATGTTTCCCCCTCATTGCAGTTACACTAAAAAAGCAGTTTTTTGTCAACCCAATGTTGGGTCAAAAAGGGACAAACCTTAAAAATAACCCAGAATTGGTCTATTTGACCAAACAATGGGTTAAACAACCCAGCATTTTGGGTTGAAACAACTTATCATAGATTAAGTTGCAACCCAATGGGAATGTAGACATTTTTATTCAGTATTCAACATTTAGTAGGCAAACAATTTTTCAGTCTAATTTTTTTATTTCTAACCCAAATGCTGGGTTGTTTCAAACTATAGTTGGGTAACAACAACACAGCATAGGGTTATTATAACCCAACAATTGGGTTTGTCCATATTTAACCCACATATGGGTTAAACAACCTGACATGTTATTAGAGAAAGAACAACTGTTCAGCTGTAACATGCAAATTTTACTGTGTTGGTGAAAATACTCCCTATCCCTTCTCCCTAATGTCCCTATCAACAATTAAAAAAAGGTTATTATAAAACACACCTTGGAAAACAGCTATAGAAATGCCATATATGTTGATCAGCATTACCTGCCTGGCACCTACACTAGCTAGGCTTCTGCATTTTCTTGTATTCTTAATGGATCGCTCCACAACTGTAACTAGTCCAAACACTCTTTTTATGAGTATTGAATGAAACATATCTCAGTATTGAGCTGTGTCAGGGTTCAGCAGTGGGCACCATGGTCAGCTGTAGCTGCAGACTTCATTATGCCTACATATCGATTCATCCTGTCTGAACCACCCGACAGATTTTTCTTTAATTTGCAGTATGTATTTTTGCAATATTCACACTTCGAAGCAGGAGGGAATTAAAAGGCATTCGGTCTTCACTTCCATAACCCATGCAGCAGGAGAGGAAAGTTTTATAATGATATCTGAATAATGCATGGCTGAGAGGAAGTTGCCAAAATGGAAAATTAAGCCAGTGGTTACTAGATGTTTTTTAGTGGAAATGCTTTATATACAGATGTTTTGGTTTAAATTTATGTCTAGTCATATTTTTTCTTACAATGTGACAGGATTTTGTCTTGTCACGTTTACGACTTTTATTTGGAAGTTCTAGTTTCCATGTTTGTCTTTTATTTTAAAATCTTGTCTTGCCATGTTGTCTCTTGTTTCCCTGGATCCTTATGTGTCATGTTCTGATTGGTTCCCTGTCCTTATATAAGCCCTCTTGTTACCATTTTTCTTGGTCGGTTATTGGCCGTGTCCCAAATGCCACACTCCGACTTGTGGACCTCCTCAGAGTCCACACTTTGATGACATCATGTAGTGCAGACTTTAGGAACCCTTGATGGGAGTCCACGAGGGCGTACTGGAGTCGTATTTTGGGACAGAATGCCGGAAATAGGAAGAGAAGTTGCCCATCAGTGTGAACTCCTCCCATCCATTGTCTGATTGGTCTGATTAGCATTTCTGCTGTACACGATTGGAACAAACTACCAGAAGAACTTAGATGTGCCCCAAATGTATTTATTTTTAAATCCAAGTTAAAAACATCAATTTTTTCCTGTGCTTATGACTGAGCTCTTAAACATAGCTGCCTCACAGTCTTTATATTTTTCTTATTTCATTATCTTCGAATCATTCTTGTTTGTTTGTGTGTATGTTGTATTTTTACTGTGTTATTGTTACTGTATTTAATGTTTTTATTAGTTTTGCTTTTCTTTGTAAAGCACATTGAATTGCCTTGATGTATAAATTTGTGCTATATAAAGTAATTTTGATTTGATTTGATTTTTGATTACTCTTTCGCAAGGACTTCTGTGTTGGTAAAGTGTGCAAAGCCTGCTGCAGTGTGGGCTTCGCCAAAGACCGCATCAAGGGGGCAAAGGGGGCGCTGATGAGCACACTTCGAATGACAGATGGGACACCCTACGGACTCGTAGACTAAGCGAGCGTGCGCGCAATGACCACGAGACCGAAAGTCCACATGAAGTACGCCATTTGGGACAGGGCCAATGTATGTTGCAATAGTTGGTTCATGCTGATGCTCATGTTATGGATCTTGCTCCTTGTTTCATGCCGTGGATTACGCTTCATGTTTTGTTTAAAAAAAGTATTTTCTGCACTTAGATCCTGCCTCAACTCATGTTTTGGACAACTACTTACACCAGGGCTATTCAAATCTTACCCTGGAGGGCACTGCATAGTTTAGCTCCAATCCTGATCAAACACACCTGAGCAAGCTGAACAAGGTCTTCATGATCACTAGACAATCACAGGTGGTTAAGTTTGATAAGGGTTGGAGCTAAACTCTGTAGTGCTCGGCCCTCCAGGGTAAGATTTGAATAGATTGGAGTTAACTTTGCATGTATGTTTCTTGAACTGTGGGCGAGTCCCTCTGCTTTTGTTTTAACGCGAGTGGAAGAAATTGTGGTTTAAATTGATGCACATTAATATTATGTCAAAGTCCACAGCTTCGTTTGTAAGTAAACATGCTTCTGTAAATGTATTTCAGAGCATCGATGAAATAAGATGCTTCATACCGTATCCTACAGGTATGGACAGTGATTGGCGAGCTGGGCTGGACATGGATGCATTATGTATGAAGTCTACCATGTATCTCTCTGTGCCTCTGTACAGCTGTAGTATGTGTTGAAATGAAAGGGATTAAGAAAAAGCTTGATTTAAAACAGAGATAGAAGGTGAAGGATAAAATTGCTAACTTCCTTGAAATGAGAGAAAGTGTGCGGTCGAAAACTGTTGTTAAAACTATGTACTTGGCACCTTCATACTATGTGTGCAGAGTACGTCTTTTGCATTCAGAAATGACCAGAACAGCTGTATCTCATTGAAGTTACCCTCACGCAGGGACAGAAGCACAAGGTCTGACTGCAAGGTGTTTGTATGTGTTTGTGTGTGTGGGGATTAAGAGATATTCGACAGATGGTTGGAGGCGGTTTATTCACAGCAACAGATTTGTAGCATAGGAGAGCTTTGCATTCTCATAGGGACGAGTGAAGATGAATAATTTAGATCTCATGCATTATCTGCCAAGGAACAAATCCTTAGATTGAATGTTTTTCTACTTAATTGGGCAAAATTGGCCAAGAGTCACTCAATGGGTACATTTGGTTGTATTAGTGGATGAATTAGTGGCCCTGAGGCAATTAGCTGTTTGTTAGTTTGTTGTATGTTAGATGACGGTTTTGACCGCAGATGATTGATTTTCACCACTCTGGAGAAAAATAAACATATTGCTAGTCTATGGAAAAAAAATGTCCATTGTGTTTTGAGAAACTCTGAGGTAATGTTTGACCTAAGCTGGTTTTTGCTGGAAGACAAACAGTGATTTAGGCATTTTGACAAGCTGCTTAGTAACAGAGCTGTTTGGCCCTCATACAGTCTAAATGCAGTTCTCTGCCTCACTTGTCTCACGTACCATAGACCAGTGGTTCTCAAACTGGGGGGCCGCGAGATGGTGCCAGGGGGCCCCCAGTTTTATGACATTTTTATAAAATACATTAATTTATCATGAATTCTGTGAAATTAAACCTAAAAAACATAAGGCAGCACTACTTTGTATAATTTAATGTTTGTTTAATTAAAATGTGAAGTTTTAGAACTGTTTTTTGTCATACATTTTCTTTGGGGGGGCCGCGAAGGAATGCACTGTACACAAAGGGGGCCGCACGCTAAAAAAGTTTGAGAACCACTGCCATAGACCAGCAGTTCATGACTGGTTTTGCTTTAGGACCCAAAATTTTCCACAGTACCAAAAGTACTATCCTTGAAATCAAACATAATATGCATTATTGTTACCATAAACTGGATAAGTAATATGAAATACTTTTTTGATTACTTTATAGATAAATTTTCAGATACGATTTGCTTTTTCAGATAAAACTTAAAAGGCTCACCTTAAGAATTTGATTGTTTGGCTTATCCTGTAATGGCGCTTTTCCATTGCATAGTACGATCCGGTATGGTTTAGTAAAGCTCACTTTGGGCGGTTTTCTACTGTGTACAGTACCTAGTACCCGATACTTATTTAAGTACCACCTCGGTTTAGTTTTCAAGCAAGTCATATTTACTGATACTAAAACGTGATGTGTAACAGTGCAGATCACTTAATTGGTCAGAGAGAATCGTCACTACCAGCATCATTGCTAAATGCAAGATTACCTTACCCTTGTGGACCATCAAGCAAACCAATGATGTCGTCATCTTTGCTTTGTTGTACAAGTTCCCAAAATCCCTTTTAGCGGTAAAAACATCCACATGCCGAGAAGCAATAACACTTTTCTATCTATTTGCTCCGTCAATATGCGCATGTTGTTTGTATCGCATTTACAATGATGACACGGTAGTTAAGGTGGCACAACTGTAATAAGTCTATAATCCCTCCCACTCTGAAGCTGCTCTAAACTCCAATGGAAAAGCAAACTGAGGCAAAGTAAAGCAAGCTGAGCCCAGCCATACCGAGCCACATCGTACAACGCAATGGAAAAGTAACTAGTGTTAATTGAATTTTAACACTATTATGCTTTTGACAGCCGATCATCACTTCACAAAACGTATATGCATATACATGTATGTTTATACCAGTTGCAAGTTAATTAATATTTAATTTTGTCACATTTAATTTAGATGCATTTATTTTTTGCTTTGCACAGTTTTGCTCATGGCTCTGGAGGGTGAGAACATTAAATCTGTCCATATTTGCATCTGTTTTATTTAGTTGGCTTTACAAAGTTTAGCATTCAACTTTTGTGTCAAAACACGATATGTTGATCTGATGTCAAAGAGGGAATTTTTGCAAGCCTGTATTTATAACCTTATTTATAACCTATATTTAAACTTAAATGACCATATAGGTTTTCACTTCACTGAAATACGGCCCATGGGAGCGTTGTCTAAAGCAGTGGTTCTCAAACTGGGGTCCGGGGCCGCGAGATGGTGCCAGGGTGGCCCAGTTTTATGACATTTTTAAAAAATACATTAATTTATCATGAATTCTGTGAAATTAAACCTGAAAAAAAAGAAGACTGTACTACTTTGTTTAATTTAATGTTTTGTTTAATTAAAATGTGAAGTTTTAGAACTGTTTTTGTCATAAATTTTCTTTGGGGCGGCCGCAAAGGAATGCACCATACACAAAGGGGGCCGCACGCTGAAAAAGTTTGAGAACCACTGGTCTAAAGTAGTGCCCCTACCGGTAATGCCACAGAAACTTTTGCCTTAATGCTGTCTGATGGCAGTTGGAAATTTACACAGCTTAGGTGGTAATGCCTTGTGTTAGTAATGGGACAGTCGTAGGTTCGATCACAGGGAGCATGTTTACAGATAACAAGCTTGAGTGCACCGTAAGTTGCTTTTCCAAAGCATCTGCCAAATGCAAAACATAAAAATGTATTTTGTTAATAAAATAATGATTTTTTTTAAAATAAGGGACGTTTATAAAGTTCATATATTGTGTATAGAGCAGCGGTCACACAAGACTTTGACATGCAAATATTTATTGGACATTGCTGCGGGAAGCGGTTTATTAATAAGATCTTTGGTTTCATCCAGTAAGAGAAAAGTCACTCCATTACATACCGATTTTGTACTGGTCACACATCTCCACGCGATATGAAATCACAGGTTAGGGTTAACCAGACTTGGAACTTTGCGGCGATGGTCATTTTATGATGTCAAGCGTAATACAACACTGTCGTTTTTAACACCCACTAAAGGGGCTTAACTTTTAAATTGTTTACACAAATATATTAGACAGGCTTGAAATTAATTATACTAGGCAACATTTGAAGTGAATACAATTTTTTTTAATCAAAGTTCTCCTAAGACAAGAACAGGTATTGGTTTAAGACCACTTTTATGAAAGGTTTGATCCACTTAAAATGTTGCTGAAGCCTCGATTGTTTGATTTAAAAAATTTCAGAAAAAAATAAATTGAAAGAGAGATTCAAAGCAGAACAGACAGAACATGACTGCGAAGTGTCAAAAAGAGAGTGGGCTTGACCTTTGACCTAACCTTTATGAAAACTCTCCTGGTTTCTCGCACTCTTTTTGCTCTCGTCCTTTTCTGTTGCCAAACTGTCACATCATATTAGCAACCTTTTTTCAACCCTGCCCAAATGTCTCCCCGATTCTCTGCTGAAGAGCAACAACACATAAATTAATCAGAAGAGATCTGAACGTCACATTATTCTCATCAGGGCTTTCAGGGACAAGAGTGTCTGAGAAGTCTTGCGGTATGAGAATACTCTGTAAAGTATGAATTTTGATACAGATATGAATACATTCATTTCTATTACTGTCTGCCTAACAGAGGGTCCATTAATAATAAATATGCCAGCAGTCTGCTCCATAGGAACCACCAACCATCACACCAAGCCAATGCCTAAAGGACTAGTATGTGTGTGTGTGTGTGTAATAAAAGTATGATGAGAATCTAGAAAAAACAAATCTATGAACATCTCAATATCTGTTCTTGATGTGATGACATAAAGATGTATAAAGTCAGCTGGTACACTTGCAAGAAGATGAGTCATTTACTGTATCAGAGCCAGTTAAATGCCACATATTGTGGAGATGTACAGTGAAATGTGTTATGGATGACAAACTCTGCATAGATGCTATTTTCCCTCCCGCTCTCTATTTTAATGAATAGTTTTGCATAATATGGTGTAGTTATGGCTTGAATAATATGTTATTATGAATTATATTTGAGATTTTTTTCACCCGTACACCACCTCATGACAATCACAGCGCATTGTATTTTGTCTGCAGTGCATAAAATTTCACTGTTTATTGTAATTTATGTGTAAATATACCTCTCTGTGTTTCCATCATGACTTTTGCATCCTTCACCCGATGTTTCTCCCAATCACAAAAGTGCAACTCCACCTGATGGAATCTGTTTTCCGATATGACCCCAATCAATCTCAGTATCAGGGCACGAAACCCCCCATCAACCCTTTATAGCTGTCAAAGCCTTTTCCTCTTTACATAATGGCAGTCATGAAACCCACTGAGCAGTAATGAGGCCAGCCTGCTGTCAGAAAAAGACCAGCATGTGATGTCAACTTCATGTATGCCCAATCAGCTGTACACCCTTAAAAATAAAGGGGCTATAAAGGGCACTTCATACAGTAGCCCTACTGATGCAATAGAAGAACCATATTTGGTTCCCCAAGGATTTTTTCAGTCATTCGTCCCTAACTATTTCTTTCCTACCTTTTCATAGTAGGTAAAAATGTTTTCCACGGCATCAGGAAGGTTCTGTGGATGTTAAAGGTTCTTTATGAATTGATGAGTGTAGGGACCAACTTCTGACCGACAAACCTAATACACATTCATCTGAAAAAAAAAACTAATTTGAGGACTTCCCTTCATGCCACTAGCAGTAACAGCATGATTAGATTTTGTTGTTTACTCTTGCCTAGCAAGCAGGGTTACGTACTGTATATGTTTCACATAGATTGTTGATGAACATAGATATTTTTCTTGAAAACAAGCATCAGATTTTCCCTTAGTTTATCCTGACTGTGTTGGCTGGTGACAACTTGTGGGCGAGTGACAGCACAAACAGTTTTAAATGAATTAACTGAATGTATTTTATATTTAGTAGGTAAACATAAGTCTTGAATATATCGTAATGATATTTTAATAAGGATCTTGCTGTGTGGCAGTGTAACAATATATTTTTCATTACATACATTTTTATTCAGATTTGAGTATGAAACATTTAACTCTTGTCGTGCTGTTTCCTGTCAACTGCACACACAAGGACACAACCAGAGGTGAACAATACTGAAGTATTTTTACTCTACTCATGTACATTTTTTTAGTATCTTGTGGTGCTGGGTAAAGATTAATCGCGATTTATCGCATACAAAATAAAAGTGATTTTTTTTGCATAATATATGTGCGTGTACTGTGTCTAATTATTATGTATATTTAACCACACACACATTCATATATTCATTTCAGAATTGTTTTATTTATATATCATTTTTTTTATTTATATTTAATATAGATTATATAAAAATATAAATAAATATATATAAACATGTAAATGTTTCTTAAATACATACATGAATGTGTGTGTATATATTTATACATAATAATTAGACACAGCACACACTCATACATTATACCAATAATCACTTTTATTTTGTATGCGATTAATCGCAATTAATCTTTGCCCAGCACTAGTATCTTGATACTTGAGTGGAAAACCTTTACGTCACTACATTACACTACACACTATAGGGGTGTGACAGATCACAAAACTCACGGTTCGGATCACATTACAGTTTCTGAGGCACGGATCAGATTATTTTTCGTATCAGCAAAAAAGGGGTGGGGAAATCTAATAACAAATAAAGAAATGACAAACATTTATAAAAAAGAACAAAGTTGCACATTAAGCAAGGGCTGAATTAGCATTAGGTACAGAAATTGAATTAAATAAATAATAACACTGTCTTTATTGTATACATTAAATATAATAATAAATTTTTAAAAGTGATTTTCTCTTTGTCTTGGGTGGTTTGATTAACATTAATGACACAGACTTAAGTAGGTTAATTGAGGTTACTGTCTCTTTAAGAACAAATAAGCACAGACTGGTTTCTGATTGTAATCTATACATACACAGACGGATGGCGAATTACGAGTCGCTCCACATAAAAAAATGTGTTGTTTTTCATTGCGCTATTCGCCAATTGTATGTCAGTTTGAGACACAGTAGCGCAACTCTCTCTAAAGTTTACACATCAAGAGTTCTAAACTTTGAAAGGCACAGGGTTGATCACGTCTGGCTGAATGCGGACACATTCAACCGCATGTGCGTCTGTGTGTACAGAAAAAAACTTGGGTCTGTCACATCACTTCTAACTACATAAAAAATTAAGTTGAAATTTTACTTAAGAAAAAGCAGGATTTTTTATGTTCTTAAATATAAATTGTAAAACAACAACCTGTATTTCTGAAATATTTTGGAGTAAAACATTTTATGGTAAGCCCCCTTTAGCGGGTGTAAAAAAGGACACTGTGGCGGCGCGTCATGAAATTTGACTATCGCTACCAATGCAGGGTTGTTTAGACGCACATTGTTGTGGTTACGCACCACACAAAGTGAACTTCCGAGCTGTATTTATTTATCCATCTGTCTAGTGGGTAAACTCTGAAACAAATACCTAGTTGAAAATAAAATGATTTGGTTTGCTAAAGATAAGACGAGACGACGAGCATGCATCACAACTGTGTGGAGAGATTTGGAAGAGATTAGGACCTGTAGCTTAGTCGCTAACATTGTATACAATACTTTTACACAGTAACGTTAGCTCAGTGCAAGAATTGATATGCGTTTAATATGATATATGAACAAATGTAATTTATTTGTCATTAATTTCTCTTGTTATCAGAAATAAACTACTGTAAATGGACTCTGTTGTTATTGATTATATTTGGAACCGGAAGTTGCGTTTAGTCCACAAAAGCCATTTGTTTATGTCGTTGCTGCTGAAACTGTCAATAAGCAATACTGTATGTGAACTTTATACACGGTCCCTTATTTAAAATGTTTCCCATATTTTATATTTGAAAAATGTACTTTAAGTAAAAATGGTTCACTACTGTCCATCTCTGGACCCAACACACATTGTCTCCTATACTGATATCATCACCCTTCTGAATAAAATGGATGTACTGTTAGGGGAGAGTCTTAAGATCCAATTTAATAAAATGCCTTGCACAGACATCTTGGTGTAGTAGGGGAAAAGGGCAATTTACATAGCCTTTAAAAGGCAATGCTGATAAAACGGTAAAACAATCTCTCTCTCTCTCTCTCTCTCTCTCTCTCTCTCTCTCTCTCTCTCTCTCTCTCTCTCTCTCTCTCGTTAAGCATAAGACGTCACGTGTCAGCAGTGTATTTTTCAGTATGATTGTCTGTCTTTTTGTGTGAAAAACAAAGAAAGTGAGAGAGAAATACAGGGTAAGTTTAAAGTAATGTTGTTTTGAAAAGGTCACATCTCATGTAATGTGAAATAGCGCTTTCTTATTCAGTGTTTTTCTCTCTCATTGTATTATTTTTTCTCTATCTGTGTGTGTGTGTGTGTGTGTGTGTGTGTGTGTGTAACCATCTGTATCTGTGTGTGTGTGTGTGTGTGTGTGTGTGTCTTTAACATGGTAGTTCAAGTACATGTGACAGAATATAAGAGGTTTCACTGGCTCTAATATACATTGCAATCAAAGTTTAAAGAGCACCTATTGTCCGATGTAGACAAGGCCGACATTATCATATCCCTCCTGCTTGGACTCATAGCCTGTAAGTTAACTCCTGTTAGCATTGCATTGTGACCGAATATTTCAAACATGGTAAGGAGCGTCAAATTTCCAGCTATATTGAGAGGCTGTTTACACTTGGCATTAACATGTGTTTTCGTCGATCGGATCACAAGTGGACGACGTTAATGCCAGGTGTAAACGGTGTTCAAAACGTTTTGAGCTCGTTCACTTTCGACCACTTTCAACCACATCCAGAGGTGGTCGAAACCACTTTCGATCGGATCGCTTTGGAGTTGCGGAACGCACATGTGGTTGAATGCGTTCGAACAGCCACACGCGACCGCCTTCTCTCCGCCCATTTATCTCATCTGAGGTATTAAACACAAGTTTTACGTCTTTTTTGACTTCTGCCGTGAACATTCGGTGAACAGCGCTATTTTTAGCCTTTCATTGATAAAACTAAGCGGCTGATCTCCGTAGTTTCGTTTTGAAAGCGTGTGAAAGTTGGGCGATCCTACTTCATCAATTGTGCTGAAAATTCAAAGAAAGCTCTTACATACTCATGTACAAAACACTGTGCAGCATGTTTACTTGCTAAACAAGCAGTGCACGCCGACATAATATTAGTTTGCGTCCATATAAACTCATAATTACTCCCGCTCGGGTTTGAATGACAGCAGAGAGACTCGCCCACCGTCTCACAGACCACCCCCTCATAGTATTCAGCACAGAAGCGGTCGAAAGTGGACAAAAGAGACGGATTTAAATACCAGGTGTAAACGTAATGTGTCTCTCTCGTCCACTTGTGATCCGATCGATGAACACACATCTTAATACCAAGTGTAAACAGCCCCATAGATTAGCTGGCCAATCAGGGATACAGAGCTTTTCAAATCTGTGCGTTTCAGGAAGAGAGCGAAATCTGGAGCTACAAAAATGTATTGTATGTGGAAAATGTGTTTTTTAACCATAAATCACGCAAACACATTGTATTATACCAAATAAACAAAATAATGTTGTTGTTTAGCAATGAAATAGGTGTTGTTTAAAAAACATGATCAGAATATATTCAAATGTATAAAATATCTTTGTGGCAAGTCATAATTTATTGGTTGGAGGGAGCGTTGTTGGGTGTTAACATCTGTGTTGTTTTACGGGAAATGCAGATGAATCTTCTGGCATGGAGCTGGAAATTAAAAATGGTTCATACAAGCTACGAAACCCACCACTTGGTTCCAGCTATCAATTATTCAGTGATGCCTATTGGCGAAATGGGAGGAGAGAAAATAAACGTATTATAACATGATGTGCATGCAAAAAGACATGCAATGCATACGCAGGTCTGTTATAAAAGAAAAAGTGCAGACTTCTTTGCATACTGCAGCAGAAAATCACAGGTGTGAATTTCTGGCGGTAATAACCAGTTAATTTTCTTACAATTGACTCCAACAATTGAACTCTAACAGACCATTATGTGTGAAGTATTATTTTTGTAGCATAACTTGCAGTTATATTTGTGTTGTTTGGAGAATTTGATATCCTCACAAAAAACAGAACATGTATTGATAAATGTCTAATAAATAAACTGATGATATAAATGATTATTTTCTCTTATAAAAACTTGAATAAAAGGGTTGGATGCTTGAGCAAATAACAATACAGTTACAGTCCTCCCACCATCCTAGTGCTATACATCATATATTTTATTGGGTAGAAACTATGTGGGACGGACTTTAAATAATGTTGTGGTAAAAAAGGTCGTCTTAAAGAGATAAAGGTTGAGAACCCCTGGCCTGTATGAAGTTAGTAAAGGCTGTACTGTGAAGAAACATTTCTATAACATTTTGTAGGATGGAATGAGCTGTCTGCTGTCATGACTTTAACACAATTTTTATTATAAAAAGGAATTTTTAATTATAACTGCTTATAATGGCAAAATGAACTATATTTGTATTTCCTTCATTTCACCTCGATAGAAACGATAGTCCAAAATCTCTACCGGTTGACAAATTTCTACCGGTTAATTATGTCTACCGGTTTATCACCCACCACTGATTTTAAGTCATATTGAGGCTCCCTGGTTGAGAACGATGCTATAGGCTACATCTTGGTGTTTCGACACTAAAAGCTCATCATATAAAACAGTAAAATATCTTTCATTTCAATGAAGACATAAGTGCTGAGATCTCCTGAGATTGTCACGGGCGGTGAGTCGTTCAGTTTGGCAAAAAGGAGCAAGTGTTTTAGCTGTAATTGCGATGTAGGAATTCTCTATTCCTGTTGAAGTGACAGAGAGCAAGAGCTATTACATCTCTGTCTAACCTACAGCGAGTAAAAAGATGAACGCTGCTCCCTGAAAATGCACGTCTAATTGTTTCTCAAGACATCCTGCACCATTTACCCTCCTACACAGTGTATCCACACACACACACATAAAGCGTTTCACTTCTACTACAGCAAATGCTAATGCATAAACAGCCCGCCATAGGAATAAAACATTCTCCTATGAATTCCAGCTTGTCGCTTTGAATATCCGGCCCATCCGGAGACCAGCCACTCATGGTTGAATTGGTATTGCTCACATGAGCACCAGGCTGCATTTAAATTGAAAATGTGCGTCAGCTGCTGCCAAGCGCGAAGTGGATTGACATTTTCTTTGTGTATGGGCCCCATCTTGTAGTTATATTTCCTGTTGTGTAGACTTCCAGGGGTTTAAACCTATAGTTTACTTCCCCAAGTGCCCCAAATGGGGAGGGCAAGTTTTGTGACATATGTGAGGTAGGCCTGGCTGATGCCAAACTAGGCTACAGTTACAAGCGAGCAAGGTAGGAGAAATGGCAGGTTGGATCTGGTTAGAGAGTATGGAGTGTAACATCTGTAAATGTCAAGCTTCTGAGTAACTCTCACTCCCAGGAGACCCTCACTCAAATCTCCCCTCGCTCTCACAACTTTGTGAGTGTCTGCTAAGACAAGGTGTGCACTGCACTCCTTTGTCCATCTCTCACTTTTATCCTCTGTCCTCCAAACTGCAGCTTTGACCACTTTTTGTCCTTTGAGTAACTGTGCGTGGACACCACCAGTGACTCTGTGTTGCTAGTCTCTTTCAATTAGGCTCTTTTAGGTGGCGTTCCTAATTCGGGTTGTCCTAGTAAAAACTATGAACAAATGAGCAACCGTCCTCAGTAAATGACAAAAGACGCACACTTCACTGCTTCACTCTTGTTGGCTGTCGCTCCCAAAAGTTGCTTGTAATTTGCGTAAAGTTGAACTTTGTCACATAGCTGGATACACCCACTTCTTGTCGCCAATGGTCACTGTGGCTCGTGTTGCCCGGAAGTTGGTAATCTTCCATTGATATTAATAAGATTGCGTCGCACCACTGTTGCTAGTCCATGGCGGTGTGTACGCACAGAAAGATATTCGTTTTGTGAGCAAATAATAAATAAATAGGGAAAATTTAAAGGTTTAAATCAAATACGTTCTTAAAAATGTATTCTAATGTATTAAACTAAAGAATAATTGTAATGTACGGTGGCCAACAGGGGTCACTGCACTGCAATGAAAGAAAACACATGCAAATAGAAAAAGCACCAGAAAATAAAAATAAAAAACATCTTCATCAGTTTGACAACACATGCGTTTTCAGATACTCGCAACACAAACAAATACAGAAACGCGTTAAAAATCCTCACAACATATAGATATGTACGTTTCCCAGACTGGTGCATCACTTTTTGTGATCCCTGAAAGAGTTCCATTGTCGTTTGTCCTGCTTGCAGCACATTTTTGTATTTGTTTATGTTGTGGGGATTTGTAATGCATTTTGGTATTTGTTTGTGATTTGAGGATTTGCAACGCATTTTTGTATTTGTTTGTGTTTTGAGGATTTGCAACGCATTTTTGTATTTGTTTGTGTTGTGAGGATTTGTAATGCATTTTGGTATTTGTTTGTGTTGTTAGTATTGCAGCGCGTTTTGTATTTGTTTGTTTTGTGAGGATTTGCAACGTGTTTCTGTATGTTTGTGTTTTAAGGATGTGTAACGCGTTACACAAACAAATACAAAAACACGTATACAAAAACTGAAAACAGTGCTCTCCTCCATATTTCTGGTGTCAAACCAGATGTGCACGACAACGCGTAATGCGCATTTCACAATTTTACTTGCGCAGAAGACGCACTTGAGGGAAGTGCAAATTCACATCTATTCACGTCTTTGCATCGACTTCGCATGTAATCTATTTATGCAAATATGTTTGTTTTGGGGTGTGCATGCATAGTATAACAGAGTTCTTCTTCTCTGCTTCAAAATGTATCTAAAAAAAGAAATCTGTGTAACAAGAATGGAAAAAAATAAATATTTAAATAATTAAATCACTAGATAATGTTTCTAGCTTCATTTGTGATTTTACATCTAATATGATTACAGAGTCCAATGTAATCTTTGGTGATTTGAGTCTGTTTAATGGCAGTGCTGGCCACTATATCTGTACTCTCATCTAACTTTATGATGCATTTAAAGATTTCTCTGAATGCTTTGTCACCAAGGTGATGTGTCTGATGTAGGGAGAGAGCATGACAGTGGGAGGTTGAAGGTGCACTGGGGCTTTTGAAGCACAAACACTACACATACTCATGGGTGATTCTCACGAAAACTTGGTTTTAAAAATGTCAAGCATGGAAATGTAAAAATTGCTTAAATTTACTTTTTTCCCACCAGACATTGAAAAACAAAGTCTGGAGTAAATGGCAACATTAATTTAAAAACTTTTACTTATCATTTAACACTTTTTGTAACATAATTTAAAAAATTAGTCCTAAAAAATCTCATTACCGCAACAGTCAGAAAACATCAACACTGACATATTTTCAAAATGACATGACAAACCTGAAAGAACATAATTTGGAGATTCTGCACATGCATTTAAAATCAAAGTATTATGCTTCTATTAATTAAATTAACATTTAATAAGCATCTGTTGCGGTAATGATAATCAAAATGTCGTGTAAGCATTCTGACAAGACATTATTTCAAATTAACTGTAAAAAAATGATCTTACCTGGTAGCCATCTTGAAGTAACTGGTCCATGTGCTTGGTCACTCAAAATCAAACTTTATTAAAATTCTGTATGTGTGCTTAAACTGTTCTCAAAAAGTGTTGCGGAGGATGAGAACATCAGGCATGGACACATCATTTTCCTAATTTTTCTTCATTATTATTATACATGAATATTCAGTAAATATTTTTTCTGTCATCTAAAGCAGTCTAGCAAAACATCCATTTATTTTTTTCTTAATATTTTTGTGTTAATTTGATTAAATTACAACTTAACGCATGTTCAAACACAGCCGGACACATTGCGGTAATGAGAATTTCAGCAGAAAATTAGATAAAATGTACAATTATAAATTCTTATGTTGAAATCACACATTGTGCAAGGTAGAACACAGTATTGTGTTAATTCTGATGCTTTTTAATGTTACTATATTACACATTTTAAAGCTAAAATCATTAGTGCCGTGGTGTTTCAATGGTTTCGTGAGAATCACCCTCATACATAGATGTAATCTTCCACAAGCTCTTAGTTTATGGGGCCCACGGGTATAATTTTATGCCTGAGTGAAGAGCTTACTAATAACTGGTGTTCTGCATTTAGTGTTAGACAGATACAATGTCAGGGACAGAGAGGGATTGACAGAAATAAATGAATTAAAACAAAAAGGTCTATGCTGATGTCAAAGCATGAGAAGGGATTTTCACCGGATGGTGTTGAAAATAAATGAAAACATAAATCAGAACATTCATTGTGAAAAGGTTAACACAGTGTGCAATGAGCAGTACTGGAATGACTTTTATTCTGAATTGAATATAGTTGAGCATAAACCTCAGATTGGGAGTGTTGATCTTGTGGTGTTGGTCCTGCTGCATCTTGAATGGTCTAGTCTGGGTTTTAGAGGGCATGGTTTTAGAGGGTGTGGTCTTGATCTGGGTCCTAGTTTGGGTCTTGGTTGAGGATGTGGTCGTTATCTTGATCTGAATCTTAAACCCTTTCACACATATAGTTTTGACCCTAGAAAATTTCCATCAAATTTCCAGAGTGCTGTCTGTGTGAATGCAAACACCTTCATCCTGGGATCGATCTCAGGATGGGAACCTAGTAACACTGTCCTGGGAGGACACAACACGCGTGTACCTTTACGAGATGTGTGTGAATGCACACACAGATTCCAGAAAATTATTGGCAGTGTGAATGATTTAAAATTAATTGATCCCAGGACAAATCCTGTGATACTTTATCAGTGTAGTTTCCAGAATCTCTGTGTGAAAATGTCTTTCTAAAGTCCAGGCTTGGTCTTGGCTTGACTTTTGAAGAATGTGTTTCTGATTTTTGTCTAGATCAAAGAAAGTCTTATTTTAGTCTCAGTCTTAGAATGTGCGGTCTTGATTTGGGTCTGAATCTTAGAAGATACAGTCTTGGTCGGGGTTTTGGTCTTTGATTATCTGACCTTGATCTGGTTCCTGATACTAGAATGTCTGATCTTGGTCTGTGTTTGGGTCTCAGTGGGTGTGGTTTTAATATGAGACTGTTTACAAGAATGTTTAAGTTTGGTTAATAAAATGTGGTCTTAGTCTGGGTCTTAAAGTATGTTTGCGACAAGTTTGCATTGTCTCAAATTTTGTAAGACATCTATCCTGACCAAATCTATATGTTAAATCATTTATGTATGTGGTTGGCCTACCCAGTCTCATGTAGATGCGTATAAATAGCACAAAGTGTGAAAATCGTGCAATACATACGCCAAATTCCACTTTGGCGTGCATATGATACGCCAGTCCTTCCCATTCACTTAAACGGCACATCTTATTTTGTCATTTTATTTATTGGTTTCTCAATTTTTTTCTGTTTTTAAACCATTTTCGCTTGGGTTTAGGGATAGATTCTAGATTTGCTTAAGGAGGTTATTTAATATCCAGGTTTCTCTATGTTTTTGCTATATTTAAGCCATGGTCTCTTGGAGTTGGTGTTAGAGATGGGGTTTGGGTTAGGATGTCATTTTTGTATAACAAAAAGTTGTTCTAACCCTAAACCCAAGCGAAAATTGGAAAAAAATAGCAAAAAAATAGAGAAACCAATAAATAAAACAACAAAAAAGATGTGCCGTTTAAGTGAATGTGAAGGACTGGCGTATCATATGCACGCCAAAGTGGATTTTGGCGTATGAATTGCACGATTTTTACACTTCGTGCTATTTAAACGCAACTCCGTGAGACTGGGTTGGGTTGGCTTATGAGTCTTTCCTGTCACAAAAAGACCAAATGAAATTATAATTAATACAAAATACCTTACATTACTCAATGCCATAGATGTAGGTTAATGCTAAGATTATTGCTCATTTTTAAATTATGTCCATTATGTGTTAACTAATGCTAATTTATGCAACCTAATACTTGAAAAATGCATTAATATATCTTTAAACATAATTGTATATGCTTTGAAAGTAATAAAAGTATTTTTGTTGTTATTTCATGCCATTAATGCTAATGAATTGAAGCTTATTGTAAATTGTTTATGTGGCATACGTCTTTTGTGGCATACTCATTTGCTGGATTTTTTCTGATCAATAGTGAATCACTGTTGTCATGGTGTTTGTTTTGCGGTTCGTGATGCATTGTGAACATCATTACTTAAAGCTGTTGTGGACTCATCCCCAGCGGCTAAGGTGAAAATCATAGGAGCTGTTTGTTCCTCTTTTTCGTTTTGTCTTTCCGCACATCTTCATTCACTAATGGTCTCACATGGGGCTGGGAATGTGGTGGGTGAGCAGCGACAGGATTGTAATGACAACCTTCTGGTATTACACACAAAGAATTCACCAAGGGAAACATCCACAACCCTGTGGGATTTCTGTCTGAATTACCACAGACACAATATTAGGTCTCAATTACATATTCATTAAATCATAAATAGGTATGTTTCTTTTAACTTAATTGTACCTGGATATCAAAAAGCTTTAATATTAATCTAAATAAATGTCCGTAATTCACTTTTAAACTAATAAGAAATAGCTTGTTTTTTTATTTATTTATTTAGAAAAAGGGACAGTGTACATTAATTAACATTCGTATATAGGGGTGTCAACAATAATCGATTTGGCGATGCATCACAATGCGCGCATGCACGATTCAGCATCGATGCAGCAAAGTGCCATAATCGATTATGTCACTGTTTATTTTCTGGCCTCAAGTGGACAACAAAGTTGTGAAGTTTCAATTACGTCCGGGGGCATAACATCAACAATCAAGATGGCTGAGGCAGAGAGAGATGACCGCGATAGACGGTTAAATAAAAACGCACCATTTTCCATGGAAAGCGGACATATGGGCACATTTCGGATTCTATGAAGTTAAAGGGAAACTAGACAAGACTTACGCTGTGTGTAAAATTCTCATCTCGTGTATATAATTGTCATTGTCTTAAAGCTGCTAAGCTTCTGTTTTGTTGAGAATAGTTTCACTTGACTTTACTACTTGACTGATGAAAAATTTGCCTTGTTATGTACAGTAGAATTCTGATGCATCTCAATGCATCGTAGAATCGAATTGAATTGTTACCTGGTGAATCGTAATTGAATCGAATTGTGAGAGCAGTGTCAATACACACCCCGTTTATGTAAATGTACCCAAATTAGCCATTGGGCTAGTTTTCATTGGTAGTCCCTTTGCCAGATGTTATTGGGCTCCAAGCTAAAAAAAATGGTTAAACATTACAACAATACATCACTACATTACAGCAATCAACAATTAAAATTCATGAATACCTCTATTAAATACAATTAAATACAACAAGTCTATACTAAATTTAATATTATAAGTAATACTAATAAGAATAATAATAAAAGTTAATAAAAGTTACAAACTACATTTTTTTAAGGTTAATTAAAACCCAGTGGTTGGATTTGTCCATATTTTACACAACCGTGTGTTGAAACATCCCATCATTGTTTTTCAGTGTCGCTTTCACTCAAGTGAATGTCTTTTTATATAACTACATTCAGTTTTATATTGGTTTGATCAGCTGAAATATTTGACACACAATGAAAAATAAAATAACTATAAAATTATAAAAATGTGGAAAAATGTTTTTGTAGTTGTAGTTGTTTTTTAGAGGGTATATCGACTGCTTATTCATTATAGTTACAGAAGTTTGATATATTTTTTAATAATTTATATAAATATGACAATTAATATAGGTATTTAATCACACTTTATATAAGATGTCAAAAACTGGCCCCTTGCTGTACATCTTGAGAGTTTATATTAGTACCTATTAGTACATATTGGTACTAAAGAGTGCATGCATACTAGTACAGCATCGATAGATACTGGTACCAAGTGTATATATATATCTATACATAAATAGTACAGCTTGGGAACATTTTTTACCTTTTCTGTGACAGTGTACTTACCTGCATGTAACAGGTAAGTACACAATAAGTTCAAAATATTAATTTTATTCCTTATGTAAGTACACAGAAGTTCAAGACACGTGATATAAACTGGGACCCTGTGTTTTTAATACTCTTTATAGTTTGCCTTTCATCCTTTTCTCTCAACAAAGTCAGACATAATTGAGGTTCAAGATCCCCAGTGTGCTCAATTTGGCACAGTGTGAAATTTAGCACTGAAATCTAATGTTATTTTACACCAGCTGTAGCTGCTGGAATTTCTCAGATCTGTTTAAAAATGATTTTCCTCTGTAATACGTTGTTCTTTGATCCAAATTTCAGCTGAAGTACGTGGCCTTATATAGTGCACGGAATTCCTCAATAAAAGAAAGTCACAATTTATGGCTTTAAATTTTTGAAGACAAAAAATGAAAAGATAATGTGTGTGTGAGAGAGAGAGAGACACAGAGGAAACAGAGTTAAGAGACTGTCAGCAGTTCATAAATGTGCTCCTTTAATAAAGCATTGCAAATATAAGTCTGCAGCTTTGCCTAAACCCTCCCTAGAGCCCATCTTCATTATGACTCCATCTTTGCACTCAAGCACCACTCCAAACCTAATATTGAGCTTATTGCTGGATAAATATCATAACCAGTCTGTTTGGAGAGAAAAATGAAGAAAATGTGTTACACAAATTCAAATTAGGTTTCAGCAACGGTGAACTTTAGAAGACAAGTATTAAACATGCGTAGAGAAAAGAACAACGTGAATCTGTTGGTTGTTGAGGTAGATCACAGATAGATTTGTCTTAGCACTGTATATCAAACTTATCAAACAGAGCAGTTGCATTAAGCAAGAGATAATGATTTCATTAACAAAGTTATGTAAAGGGCAGGTCTTGGGGGTCAAATAAGTGATTCCCCCTTTACATTTTTATTTATTAGCATGATTGGCTAACATTATGTTGTATTAGGCACGAATTACGTTTACTAGAACTATCGAAAGAAGTTGATTTTCATGTTGTCAGCCGAAATAATTTTTGATAGCAGTACATCTTTTGCAAAATCTGTATTGTTGCTTTGTAAAGGCTTGCAATATGATAAAATACGTAAGGAGTAATTGACGACGAGCCGTTGAATTATTAAAAAATAATGCACAGCCAAGATAGTAATGCAGCACAAAGCAAAGCAAAGTTACGGGAGTGCATTATTTTCAAATAATTCAAAGGATCGGAGTCAATTATTCTGCTTATACCAAGGTTACCACAGACATTGTTCCGGTGGTTATTTAAAGGTATTTGACAGGTCAGGTGTGCGTTTATTGAAGGATAATGCATACCTGTGGAACATTTCTCAACCAATCAGAATAAAGCATTCAACAGCCCCGTGGTATACACTGTAAAAACTTTGCTGTAATTATGCAGTTGGTTGCCATTAACTTATTGTAGAAGATAAAGACTGATTTATGTTCATTTATCTTTGAACAAACTGTTGCCAGTAAATAACATAAATGTAAAATCTACAGTAAGTTACTGGCAGCTAGTTGCCAGTAATACTGATTTTTTTTACAGTGTAAATACTACTACTAATAAGAATACACACTAAATAATTTTTCTTCTTACAAGTACTGCAATGATGATCATTACCTGTATAAAATATTTGAAATTAGGGATGCACCGAATGTTCGGCAACCGAAATTATTTGGCCGAAAATAGCAAAAAAAATGTATTTTCGGTATTCAGCCAAACAAGTAAAAAGGCCAAATAAATTTTACCGAACAATGAGGTCTTTGATGACGTAATCAAACTAACCAGCGCAGAGTGAGAGACACGCAAATGCAGCAAACATGTTGGTAAAAGAATTTTAACTCTTTCTCCCCCATTGACGATTTATCTCATCAATTAAAAGAAAAAATTTCCCTGCCAATGACGCTTTCCTGGCGAGTTTTTACGGTAATCTGTAATTCCAATATTATCGACTAGATTATCCATTCTTACCCAATTCATTAAAAACTAAAGCAAAAACAAATTTTACATTTTAACATTTTGAACTCATTTTGAACATTTTGTGCATGTTTTGATAATCGTTCTGAATCTGATTTCTAACAAAATTCCTTTACATAAATGCAATTATTTCAGCTTTTTGCTCAAATTTTTGTATTTTTTAAAAAACCTACCCATATTTAAGAGGTTATAAAAAGAAAACAAATGAAGATGGGATGAAAAGTTTTTTTTTTCTCGTTTTGTTTGTTTGTTTGTTTGAAAGCAGAGGGTTTGTTCTTTCATTTGATATATGTTTATATATTTATAGAAGAAAATTTTCCTGGAAGGCATTTTGTGAAACTTGTGAAAATCAATGACGAGCAACTTTAAAAAAAAGGCTGGCAGGGAATGAGTTAAAATGTCTGAGAAAGACGCGAAAACATACAGCACTACAAGTTTCATTTATCATTTATAACAATGCTTTTTATTTGTAAAGTGCTTTTCTTAAAACCCAAAGCACATAAGAAGAAGCTTACGTAATTTAAAATCAAGACATCCTGAACATGCAGCATTTAGGAAAGACAGAGCGATGGCGATCATGGATATCTGCTGAATGCACAAGCACAGAGAACGTGAGACTTTAACTTCTTCATCTTATGTCATAGAATGACGAAGAGCATCAGCAGTACGTAATAAAAACTTCATAGAACAAGTAAAGTCTTACAATGACAAACGCGCTTACATTAAACAAGAAATAAAACGTTTATTAGCAAAAGCTTTTTGTTAGGCCGCTTTGTTGAGCGCTTTTTCTTCTGTCATCTCCTGTCAGTCTGTCTCTCTCTCTCCTTTTGCTCGTGCTTGACCGTGCACACAGGCATCTGCTCACTGCTCAGCACACAGTGCTATATAAGCGTTGTTGCAAATTTCTTAAGGCATAGTAATGAATAGGTTATTTGCATTTTGTGCGGGAATAGAAGTTCAGATTAATTTCAGTTTAGCCAAGACTCATTTATGTGGTTGAATGTAAATTGAACAGTTTAACTAGTCTATCTATCTGATCTGGTCTATCTATCTATCTGGTCTATCTATCTGAGAATGACAAGGTGTAAAACGGCTCTATAATGACTGCTGGAATGTCATTGTTAAATAATGTGGAATAAATAAAGTAAAAAGGAAATTCTGAAAATGTAACTTGTGCAACGGTGAAAAAATTGGCAAAATAATTAGGAATATTGTTTGGTTGTTCGGTATTCGGCTGAATGTTTCGTTTTATTGGGCTTTGGACAAGAATTTTCCCTTTGGTGCATCCCTATTTGAAATATTTGTCAAGATTGTCTTAAGTTGCACAGGTATATTTGTAGCAAAATACATTGTATGGGTCAAAATTATAGATTTTCTTTCCAAAAATCATTAAATTATGTACAGATCTTGTTCCGTAAAAATATATTAAAACTTTATTTTTGAGTGAGTGGATGCTTATGACTTTATTTGGATTTTCTCAATATTTCGATTTGCATGCTTAGATTACAAATTTACAAAATTGCCAAATATAGTCATATCCTAACAAACCATATCTATGGAAAGCTTATTTATATTTATTATTTATTCATTTATTATCAAATGATGTTTAAATCTAAAAGTAAAAAATACTCTCATGACTGGTTTTGTGATCCAGGGTCACATTTTGTTGCAACCTGGGTTGATATTTTAATCTCATATGTAGATCTTGATGTGCTTTCAAATTAATGTATGCTTGCATTTTTTATGAAAGCTTCAGATCAATAATGAGCTGTTTTAATTAGCAGTCTTTAAAAACAAGTGAATGATGAATCTCAAAATAAAAGCATTTTTTTCAACATCAAACTGACTGGCCAACCTTTATCCAATTACAATTTTTAGAAGAATGATCACCGCGTAGATTCACCATGAATAAATCACATCTGAACAAGTTAAAAAGGCTTGACAAATTAAACTGCCATGTCAAACGTAATCAGTAAAATCACCACATTAAAGGATTTCCTGTAACTCAGACAATATTTGTTTGATTGCATCACCGATTTTTTTTGTTCATGCACAAACGCTGTCCCATTTCCTCTGGTGAGCAAGTCTGACAGACGGCTGTTATGGATGATATACACGAGTTGAATAGAGGGCAGATTACTGGAAGGCCCATCTCCAATCAGCACATCTATTCGCATCTCATCATGGCATTGTGAGAAAACATCAATGATAGGAGCAGTGGAGGCACGAGAGGAGCAGTGGAGGTGTATGGGGAGTGTATTGTGTTTCGCTTGACTATAGGATTCTGTGCTGATTAATATTTGTTCATGTTGTTTTGTCTTTGCATAAGAAGATGTGAAAACACTATGAGCAATAACATGAGATGCATATTGTTCAAAAGTCCAGGTATGATCGATGCCATGTTTAATTGGATGGGTATGAAAATTACTACCCAGTCTCACAAAGTTTCGTGATATAGTCACGTATTTTTTTTATTCTTTTTTCGTGCTATTATCACGGAATTTCGTGTTTTTTCGTGATCGGATAACGAATTCCTGTTTTCGTGTGATTATCACGTATTGGTTACTCGACTGTTTTTTCCTATTTTTAAACCATTGTCGCTTCGGTTTAGGGTTAGATTTGGTGCTTGCATTAGAATGTCACTTTATATATTGATCTATACTATACTACTGATTTATTTTTTATATGTCGCCTGCCGTTAGGGTTAGAGTTGGGTTTGGTTAGGGATGTCATTTTATGTAAATCTAACCCTAAACCCTGCTTGGGCTGAAGATGGTCAGGCCAGTATATTTTTATAGTCTACTAAGCACATTTGTGACCCTGGACCACAAAAAATTTGTATGTTTTTTTTAGCATATTATGAAAGATAATGTTTCATGAAGATCATGTTTCAAAAGTTATTTTGTTAACTTTTTAGCATAAATATATCAGAAATTTAATTATTGTTTGTAAAATGTGTTGCTAATGACTTAATTTGGACAACTTTAAAGGTGATTTTCTCAATATTTACATTTTTTGCACACTCAGATTTCAGATCTTTACATAGCTGTATTTTGCCCAAATATTGTCCCATCCTAACAAACCATACATTAGTGGAAAGCTTATTTATTCAGCGTATTTAACTTACATTTATACCTATGTATACTGTACGTATACATCTTTTTCTGGTCCATGGTCACGATCGTAATGCTAAATCGTTTCTACTAAAAGTCAGATATCCATGCTTCTATCGAAGTGCATTAGATGGTTCCTGGAACAAATTTGTATAGACCCAGCTTGATGTCATAAAAACAATAAAGAACCCCTTTTGCCTAGCCCCAACGTCACTGGGGCAAGGAAAATCGTACAAAAATGTACGAATGTGGTCATACGAATTAATATGAATCAGCCACCTACAAATTGCAATGAGATAGCGTTGAAAGACCATGACCATGATCTTGAGTGTGAGATTTCATTAAACCAAAAAAAGGACCCATTTTAAATATAACTTTTACAGTATATGTAGGGGGTCAGTGTCTGTGTGCGTGCGTGTGTGTGTGTGGGTTTGTCGCCAGAATATGTTGGATTTTGATGTATTTGAGCTTGTTTGAAGCTAATGAATTGTGCCTGATTAGGCCCAGAGCTGGGCATGCTGGGTCCTCTCCTCTTCACTCCAGTGAACTTTAATTCTGCTACTCTATCCATCACAAAGCCCAATATGAGCTCTGAACATGACTATCAATGCCAGAAGTATTGTAAGCTTGCTGCCCTCATCTGCATGCATGTGCGAGAGAAAAGAAAGTCTGTTTTGTATAGTAGAGTGACTTCACAGCAGGCCAATAGGCCATTGTCCTAAGTCCTGCAATAAGGGGGATCCACATGCCCCTTTATGCCAGCAGTTCTCAAATGGACCCAATAAGGTTCTAATAGGATTTCTGATTGCATGGAAAGGTAATGGAGGCCACCAATCTATTTTTCCCTCAGTTTCTTGAATTTGAAGTGATGGTCCTACTAACAGCAATAGCATTTTTTCCCTATGCAGGGTTATACTCAGGTTTCTAAACCACTTTTTGCTGATTAATGTTGGTTTGAATCAGAGACTATAAAACTTCATGTATATAAACAGACCTCACAGTAGTATTGAAAACGGGATTGTGCCATGCATACCATCCTATTAAATCAAGAAAAAAGCAGCTCTATGAATATTCAAAGCAGATCCCAATTATGGAAGCCCAGCAATGGAAAGAATATCAAAGACATGAAATATATTGCTAAATATTCATCAGCTGAATTCCTAATCCCTGCTAACAATAGCATCTTTATTTTTTTCCGGCCAACAGTCGTTGCTTTATAAAAGCTGCAGCCTTCCCACACTGTATATTGTTTGTCACTTTTATTTTATTGTATGTTATATTTATGATGGGTTACCTCATGATACAATTAAATGGACCTAGTAAACCTCAAAGGTAGACAAGACAGTGAAAAACAGAGGTGTTACTTTGCACGATGTGTACTAAAACAAATACAGCAGGTTTGTTGAATTGCACATACACTCGCAATGCATCTAGGGAGCATCTTGGTGTTGCTATCAGGGGAAGTGTGAACTAAGAAAACCCTGGAAAGTGTATTGAAGGCACTATATTTCCTAAATTGAGATGGCAGGAGACTGTTGTAAAACAACACACTGTATTGCCGTGTTAAAAAAATACAACAATGCAGCACTGCAGCATGCCAGTTATTATTCTTTTTAAATCACAGTACAGTATATCAGTATACTAGCATTTACACAATTTATTTAAAGCTGAAGTGGAAAATTTAAAGTGAACAGCAATGCTTTAAGACATTTTGTGTATGTGTAAAGTACATTTTTACACAAAGTGTCTTTCTATGAGCCAAACCACATGATCGTGGTACTGCAAGGGACAAAACATCTAGAAAGTTCATAATGTCTGGTTCAGCACCATGGACAGCGACTCATTTGCTCCTTACTAATTCAATAGTGCTAAAAACCCATCAGATTTTCATGGTTTAAGCTGGTCAAAGTCATTGTCAAGTCACTTACACAAACGTACACACAAAAGAAACGCTAAACGTTTTCCAAGGCCTTTCAAATGCACAATTTTAAGAAGGTCTTTCGATCTCTGCTTTGCACAAAACAGAATTCTTGCATGCAGTCGGATAGAACAAGCTTGCTGATTTCCCGTGCAAAGTTCTTAAAGAAAGATCTATTCATTGCAATCTATGAAAGACTAATATGCCTAAGATCAATCAACTTGTGAAAGAAAGTAGGAAAGAGAGACTTCATTACACAAAAATCTGCTATGTTCACCCCCATTAAAAATTCATATTCACATCTTGATATTCATGCTTCTATAAAAGACAACCCTCAATAGAGGCTCGTTCGCACCCTGTGCACCTGCAGACATTCGACAGCAGCAGTCACACACACACATACACACGCGCGCGCGCACACACACGCCTCCCCTGAGCTACTGGAAGAAATTAGTTTCACTGTCTTTATCCTAAAGCTTTCAGTTCCAGAAGGGCTGATTGTGGTTTCAGAGGCAGTTAAGGCAGACAGTAGGAAGACACGCTGACAGGGTGCACATGGGTCTGCAGTTAGTGAGGGCTTATTAAAATAAACTGGAGATTAATTTACTTCTCCTTTAGCAGCCAATTTACTGCCTTTTGTTTGTGAGGTAGATGGGGATGGAGGTACGGCTGCCTAACCTTCTTCTGCGTATAAACCATTTAAAACATCAGATGTCTCGGCTGAACTTAAAATGTCAAGAAGCTTTCATTTCAAAGCTATAATCATTTTAATAATTTTCTATAAGTATCTCTCTGAAGACGCTTTTACAGCAAATTATTTTATTTATTTACATGATTTTCCATGCAGAAAATATGAGATGAAGCACATCTTTTTAAAATGAGATGCTTTAATGTAGAGCATAGGGCTTGTTGTCTTAACCTATTAAGAGACAAGACACACATTCACAAAATGCTTCTCAATACTACACTTAAAGGCGGAGTCCATGATGTTTGAAAGCCAATGTTGATATTTGAAATCACCTAAACAAACACGCCCCTACCCCAATAGAATCTGGACCTTCTGTTGATAGACCCGCCCCACACATACGCAACCCGGCATTTGATTTGATTTGATTGGCTATAAGTGTGTTTTGGTAGTCGGCCCGTCTCCTTTTCCAACGCATTTTTCAAACATCGTGGACTCCGCCTTTAACTGATCATTGTGAGTAGAATACCAAACACATCCTGCAAGTCAGCAACAATGTAAATAAAACTATAATGGTCAAACAATGCAACCTATTGATCATGAGTGCATGTTGGGAAAAAGATCTGAATCCCAAATAAATTTCTTAAATGCAGGCCTACCATCGCTATCCCACAAAAATTCATACATAATTTGTATAAAGTTGGCTAATTTGTATAAATTCATACGACCACATTTGTAGGTTTTGGTATGATTTGCCTTGACCACTGTGACGTTGGCGATAGGTGCGGGGTTAGGGGTTTGGTTTCCATGTTGGCTTTTCATGAGAATCGTATAATTCTACCCAGTCTCACAAAGTTTTGTGATATAGTCACGTATTTTTTATTCTTTTTTCGTGCTATTATCACGAAATTTCGTGTTTTTTCGTGATCGTATAACGAATTCCTGTTTTCGTGTGATTATCACGTATTGGTTACTCGACTGTTTTTTCCTATTTTTAAACCATTGTCGCTTCGGTTTAGGGTTAGATTTGGTGCTTGCATTAGAATGTCACTTTATATATTGATCTATAAATTTTTTTTTCTGATTTATTTTTTTATATGTCGCCTGGCGTTAGGGTTAGAGTTGGGTTTGGTTAGGGATGTCATTTTATGTAAATCTAACCCTAAACCGAAGCGACAATGGTAAGAAAATAGGACAAAACAGTTGAGTAACCAATACGTGATAATCACACAAAAACAGGAATTCGTTATACGATCGCGAAAAAACATGAAATTTCTCACAAAGTTTCGTGATATAGTCACATATTTTTTAAATTCTTTTTTCGTGCTATTATCACGAAATTTCGTGTTTTTTCGTGATCGTATAACGAATTCCTGTTTTTGTGTGATTATCACGTATTGGTTACTCGACTGTTTTTTCCTATTTTTAAACCATTGTCGCTTCGGTTTAGGGTTAGATTTGGTGCTTGCATTAGAATGTCACTTTATATATTGATCTATACTATGTTTTTAGATTTATTTTTTATATGTCGCCTGGCGTTAGGGTTAGAGTTGGGTTTGGTTAGGGATGTCATTTTATGTAAATCTAACCCTAAACCGAAGCGACAATGGTAAGAAAATAGGACAAAACAGTCGAGTAACCAATATGTGATAATCACACGAAAACAGGAATTCGTTATACGATCACGAAAAAACACGAAATTTCGTGATAATAGCACGAAAAAAAACAAAAAAATAAGTGACTATATAACGAAATTTCGTGAGACTGGGCTGTATAATTTTGCACGATTAACTTCGTATGAATTAATACGAATTAGCCAACTCATAAAATATGTACGATTTCTCGTGAGATCAAGCTGGGCCTACTGGAACTGGACTTGAAAATGCATTAATCAACCTTGTCTGCTATGCCTGTTGGTTCTCCGAAAAAAATAAAAAACTTTAGAGTTAAAACAAAGGTGGGATTTACATTACATTTATGGATTTGGCAGATACCTTTATCCACACTGACTTACAGTGCATTACAAGTTGGTCATTTTTATCATCATGTATGTTTCCTGGGTTTGAAACCTTGACCGCAGTGCTCTGAGCTACAGTATTCAAGAGCATGAAAGGTGCATTGAGGTGCATTACTTGTTTTCAAGTTGCATGAGCTTTAGAATTGTAAGTAAACACAAACCACAAAAAGCAAGTACTTTTCTAGACTTTTTAACAGAAATTTTGTTGTACACTATCAGAAAAAAGATAGGTACAAAAGTTGTCACTGGGGCAATACCATTTTAAAAAGTACACTTTTGTACCTAAAAGGTGCATACTGGTACCTTAGAGTGACATACTGGTATCTCAAAGGTATATATCTGTACCAAAATGGTATAGTTCCTTTTTAAAGAGTAACGTCCCAGTGACAACTTTTGTACCTTTTTTTCTACGAGTGAACTCCCAATAATAATTACAGTATTTATTATTGATTGTATCAATGTTACAGTCATGATAAGACTTACAGTGAGATAAGAATGGTTTAATCTGCACATATTCTCTTCATTTGTAATCGGTTTGCTCTTTCTAACTTGACCCCTCTGTCTATTGCTTTTGTATAAAGATTGATCACATATCCTGTGCTCTTCTTGTTATGACTATTTTCTTTCTCTTTCCCTGTATAGAGATGCATCTCGTAGCTGCTCTGGATAATTTGATTTGCCTCTTTAGGTTGATTGAATTACAAGCCTGACATCCATGTCTATGCACTTGCAGCCCAAACAGGTCTACACACGTGCGCACACACACGCACGCATGCACGCACACACAAAAACAAAAAATTCTTGCTTTTTTGTTGAATCAACTGATATTTACAAGTCATGTCAGCTAGTATTATTTATCTTGACTAGAGAAGAGTTGTTATAACTACAGATGAGTAGAAAAGCAGATGATATAATATAGTTGAAAAAAGTCAACTTCATTCAAGTTGTAGCAACTCATCTCTAGTCAAGATAAATAATAGTAAGTTGACATGACTTGTAAATCTGAGTTGATTTAACAAAATTTTTTTTACAGTGCAGGGACAGGGACAATTCCATACACTGAAAAAATTATTCATTGAATTTAATCAATTTTTTTTAAGGTAAGTGGTTGCAGTCAATTTATTTAAGCTACATTTAAACAAAAAAGATTAGTAAAGTAAAATAAAATATAAAAATTTTGTTTAAATGTAGCTTAAATAAATTGATTGCAACAACTTACCTTAAATAAATTGATTAAATTAAATTAATCTTTTTTTTTTCAGTGTAGATGCAATCAGACCCCAACATCACAAAAACCTGTTGGCAGTCTTTAATCTATTAAAATGTACCATTAAGTATGTTTTTATGCCTTTTAAACCATGTTTATAGCATAATAAACATGTCATTATACACTATTTATGTCCCCGTAAACCACATATACTATTTAGTTTAATTATTAGTGATTTGGGGAATTTTTGGTATGTTTTAATTTTTTTTAACTATAATTTTTTTATTATTAATTCATATTTTAGTTTAGTTTTCTTGTAAGTTAAAGAGCACCTATTGTCCGATTCACGTTTTTAATTTTCCTTTGGTGTGTATGTGTGTATTAGTACATGTTAACGATATGCAAAAGGTACAAAGCCCAAAGTAAACGATGACGCGAGTGAAATCTCAGAGACGTCAGAGGTGTTCAGGCCAATCACAAAGTACAGATCATGGCCAATCAGGGACACAGAGCTTTTCAAATCTGTTCGTTTCAGGAAGAAAGTGATATCTGGAGCTACAAAAATGTATGGTATGTGGAAAATATTGTGTTTTTTAACCATAAACCACATGAACACATTGCATTATACCAAATACACAAAATAACATGTTTTTTAGCAATGAAATAGTTCAAGTTCAAGTTCATTTTATTTCTATAGCACATTTCACATGGCCACAGGCCAACCAAAGTGCTGTACAAGTAAATAACAAAAACAAATAGATACACAATAAGCTCTAAAATAAGAAAAAAACTAAAATTAATAGGTGCACTTTAATAATTTTAGTGCCTAATTTTGTTTTATTGCCTCCATTTTATTAATGTAAATGTATATTTAGGCCTGTGTTTTATTTTAACATCCATGTTAATTAGTTTCATATTTTAACCCATGGTTTCAGAGACAAGGCTTAAGGCTAGTCTTAGACTAAAAGTTTGAGCTGTCTCAACTGAAATTAACTTGACCTTAAAACAATCCAGTGCCATTGATTTGTCTCAAGATACATACCAGTAATGTCTTTTTCTAAGTCATGTTTAATAAAGATGCTTAAACATCTTAATTAAACTAAGGCCTGGCTTTAGCTAAGATCTTGTCTGTGAAAGCAGGCCTTAGTTTTATTTACCAATAATAACCCTGACACACACTGGGGCGGTTTCGCGGACAGGGTTTATCCTTGTCCCAGATTAAAATGTGTTTTTGAGCTGCCTTCATTTTAAGGATAATTATTTAACACTTTGAGTCTCATTTCTGGTGTGTTCTGGATGAACTACAGTGATGGACACAGAAATTTTAACAATGGGTCGTGTCTTGACTTTTTGACTTGTTTAAAAGCGTCTCTTGACTGCTTCAGAATGGAAGTCAATGGCCATGCACAAACATGTCATTGAAACAACACTTAACGTTCATTTTCAAAACTGTACTACTCACCGAGTGGTTCGTAGTGTTCGTTGATGATTAAAAACAAGTAGTGTAGCGAAATACAGTTTCTGTCATGTTTTATTTGGCATTTTCTATTTGAAGTTGAACTCGAAATTTGACTATACGCTAGACGCCAAGTTCCCTTCAGTGTCCTTGTACGGCAAAGTGGTTGTCACCATCAAGTGGTCGGGAGTGTGCTAACGCTTCAGACTCAAATATAGAGCGGAAGTATATACGCGGTTGTGAGGTATCTGAAAAAATAGTTGCACTATAGCAAATAACACGGATTGAAATCATACATTGTGCCGATACATTTGTTTTTAATCATCAACGAACACCACGAACCACTCTGTGAGTAGCACAGTTTTGAAAATGAACGTTAAAGGGATACTTCACCGATTTAGCATTCAGCTTTGTATCTGTAGAAACCCGGCAGTATTACTGAATGACCATGTTTCCCTCCCTCATTTCCCCCTGAGAGGAGAGATATCTGCATTTTGGTTCTGCAAAAAAGTCCTCCGATGATGTAATATGACGATTTTTGCATCATCGGAGGACTTTTTTGCAGAACCAAAATGCAGATATCTCTCCTCTCAGGGGGAAATGATGGAGGGAAACATGGTCATTCAGTAATACTGCCGGGTTTCTACAGATACAAAGCTGAATGCTAAATCGGTGAAGTATCCCTTTAAGTGTTGTTTTAATGACATGTTTGTGCATGGCCCTTGACTTCCATTCTGAAGCAGTCAAGAGACGCCTTTAAACAAGTCAAAAAACCAAGACACGACCCATTGTCTAAATTTCAGTGTCCATCACTGTAGTTCATCCAGAACACACCAGAAATGAGACTCAAAGTGTTAAATACCGGAATTATCCTTTCCAAAAAACTTGTACTGACAAATCTCAACATATATCAGTGCCATTATTTTGTCTCGAGATGCACCCCAGTATTGTTTTTGTAAGGTATGTTTGTAAAAACTACTTAAATGTCATATAACTAAGGCCTGGATTCATCTAAACCCTGTCTGGGAAACCGCCCCTCTGTCATTTACTCAATCAGTTCGTCAACAAAACCTCATTGTCATTATTGTTAACAGGTAACATTGCCAAACAGTCATATAGTACTGCAGAATGTAGCAGATATAAACAAATTGTGTGTGTGCATGTGTGTGTTGATGTCTTTCTTGTTTTAGTTGAACCCTCTACCTGTGGTGGAAACGTTATACTGAAAAAGAGATAGAGACAGTTTATAAATGTGTGTGCAACGGAGTGAGAGTAAAAGATGAAAAGAAACTGGTAATTGGACTGGGAGTTCAAGACAGGTTGACACATCCAACCAGAGGAATCCATTTTGCATACCGCTGGCAGCATCACTGGTCCACACACACACACACACACACATGTTCATCTCTATCTCTCTCTGTAGCGATCTCAAAAGTGATTCATGAGACCAGATCTTCCATTAGCTATGAATTATGATCACGTCTACTCCTGTCGTTGCTAATCACTCACACCAAACTCAAATCATCAGACATCACACTTACATCTGCCTTTTAGCAGGACGAGAGCTCCTTTAACACACTTTTACCAAAAAAATATTAAAGTACTTCCCATGTCATTAAAATTGGTAATTGAAAAGTAGTTGGGAAGTAATAAACTTAATTATTTAATGTATTGTACAACATGCTGTATTATAAAACAATCCACATTTACCTAAATGCCTGTAAAACTTCTTTATGGTTGCCCTTTAAAAAGTCAATAAGACCAAGGTTAATGAAACTGAGACCTGTACAAAGACGATACAGTAGGTACTGAATACTATACAGTTCATATTCACCAGCAGCACAGCGCAAAGGTTGTGGGTTCGATTCCCAGCGATAACATTTACGCTTTGCCAAATGCATAAATGTTACATTTAAAAAATGTTAAATGCGCATATGCAGCTATGGATACGAAGGCCAGGGTGTTCATTGGCCATCTGTGATTAGATTGTCAAAGTCAACATCAGTTCCAATTAAACGCTCTTAGCTTTTGAGACGCATGCTGAGACGCGTACTCTCGTACAGTATGCGAGTCATTGAAATTGACAGGTAAGTAATTGCATGTGTGTAGCATGCAGAGAGGTAATTAAGTGTGTGTATGCGTCGTGCAAGAGACGAGTGTGTAAAAGCTCTGGAATCTGGCTGGGTGGGATGATATAAACACCATCTCCAGATGGGAACTCTGGGTCTTGTGCCGCCGTGTAAGGGAAGCTAATAAGTGTAGCACATGTGGCCATCTTTAGCAGCGCACACCTCTTACGTTTTGCAGTTCAACCCCCAACATATGCTGCCAAGAGATGTGCAAACACGCTCGCTTATTGACTTTCTGCCTGTGACAAGGAGCTGTGTGTTAAAAGCACATCCATCTTCTATTAAATGAGCACATGCGTATAGATGTAGTGTAAATCTATATCAGAGCTCTGCAGCTGTAATACAGTATTTACATGAAACAGTGTTGGAAACGTAGCTATCTAAGTGACTTACTTTGCATTCAAGGTATTCATTTAATCACTATATATGTTTCCTGTGAACTGAAACCAGAACCATGGTGTTGCGAGTACCATTCTGCACCAGTTTTAGTAACACATTGTAGCTCAGAATGACTGTAATCGGCAAACCTGAACAGAGTCTGTTAAAAGATTTATCATAATTTATGTCTGCACTTGATACACTAAATGTTATGTACTGTATGGCGCTCTGTCTCTTTCTCTCGTCCCTTTTCTCTCACATTATCTTCGGTTTCTGTCACTTCTCCTGATGCATATTTTATAAAACAATTGTAATTTTGAATGAGGATTGTGATGAATAATGAATAGTCAATGTGTGTGTAATGGCTCAGTGTTTTGTTTGTGCGTGGTGCCATTACTGCCCGGTATCCTATTTGCAGCCCCTCATGTGGCGAGCCCTTAAATTTCTCTCCAAGAAATAGGATGATAATCTCATCATTCTCATGGTTTGGAAAGTATGATTGATAGGGTTTCTTATAATTTTAAGGTTAGCCTTTGGTTTCAACTTTGCTATGCATAACTTCAAGTTGGAGGCCTGGATGAAATGGACTGATTTACTGGTATTAATTTACCTTAAAGGATTAGTCCATTTTCTTAAAAGAAAAATCCAGATAATTTACTCACCACCATGCCATCCACAATTTCTCGTCTAGATCCGGTCCTGAAAGCGTCAGCGTGACCTCACGCAATACGTCATGACGTCAAGAGGTCAAAGAGGACGAGTGTTTACAAGTGTGTTGGAAGAGGACCGTTCCGACGTTGTTGTATGTGGAATGATACTAATTAATGTTTTTGTGTCAGTTTATTGTTTAAAATGGTCCGCAAATGTGCGTTTCATATATGTAACACGTGACCTCCCTACGTCACTACGCATTTACGTTAGGTCACGCTGGACCGGACCTAGACAAAAAGTTGTAGTTTAAAAGTGCATATTTTTATTTTTCTTGTCAAAAATTGTTTCGCTAGATAAGACCCTTATGCCTCGTTTGGGATTGTTTATAGTCATTTGAAACTCTGTTGAAAAAAAAACTGTTACGTGTTGAGTGTTGGTGTCCATTAAAGTCCATTAAAATGAGAAAAACCCTGCAATGTTTTCCTCAAGAAACATAATTTCTTCTCGACTGAACAAAGAAAGACATTAACATTTTGGATGACATGGTGGTGGGTGAATTGTCTGGATTTTTCTTTTAAGAAAACGGACTATTCCTTTAAATACACTTTAATCTGAAAGTTTATACTTGAATGCATGTATGAGATTGCTTTCTGTCAATAAATATACATATTATTATTACTTTTAAAATTATTTCATTAGTGAAGGTCACTGATAATGGGGGTTACCCCTTTTATTCACTGTCAACCTGAAGTTGAAGTAATCAGTTACATAATTTTTTTTTAAAGTTTTGAAAAAAATAACATATCCTTTTTTAGAGTGTAGACTCCAAAACCCAAAACACAAGCACCACTATCCTCTGCACAGTAGAAACAAACACATTTTTTTTTTTGAAAAACCAGCCTGATCTCTCTTGAATTCATATGTATTTTTTTACGAATTGGCTAATTTCTATTATTTCGTACGAAGTAAGTCGTGCAAAAATGTACAGAAAAAACATTAATGGAACCCCGCCTCTAACCCCGCCCGTAACTGAACATTACAGGCGCGAATTAGATACGAAATAAATACGAATTAGCAACCTCACAAAATACATAAAATTTGCCATAAGATTGTGTTGAAAATTGCAGTTTCAAAGCATGCTGGGAACTGGAAATGCTCCGCCCAGTTTCACTTACGCTGCAGGAGGCGTAATGATATTACGTAGCAGCCGAAAATAGTCCCCTTGGTTACTTTCAATGGCAGAGGACAGTCCGTAATATCACTACGTCGGCTGCAGCCATGTTACAACAGCAAAGTCCTTATTATTACGCCAGAATGTAAGTATAGTTCCTAGCCATATCTGCCTAGAAAATCACTTTTAATTTTTAGTCGGTCTTAGTACACGATGTACCTACAGCAGAATCAAGTTTTAAATGGGAAAAATATCCAAACTCTTTGGTTATTTTTTAGCGTGATGCTAATGGTCTAATCAGATTCAATGGATTATGCTAAGCTATGCTAAAAGTGGTAGCGCCAGACCCGGATATCAGCTGAATGGATTTCAAAACGGTAAAAATGAAATGTTTAACTCTAGGGAAGCTGTAAAATAAGCCTATTTTCAAAAAAGTGGAGTGTCCCTTTAATGCTTTAATTTCATATCTCAATAACACATGACACAGCAGATTGTTGTTGTGATATTTTCTATTTCTTTTACCCTGCGGCACCAGGGCTTTTGTGTTACAGTCTTATATGAACATGACTTACAGGCTCTGAGGGGTCACGGGTATGAGACAATTACATTGAAAAAGCCCGTTTGAGTCTATGAACCACCTCCTTCTCAGTCAGTCTGAAGGAACCCCTATTGTGTCAATTATCAGAATAACACAGAAATGAACTCTGACCCTGGACTTCACATTATTTTGTACCCTGCTGTCGCATTGACACGGGTGCAAGAGAGCACCAAATAGAACCTTCCTGTTAACATTTGTTGACAAGACAGATGGGAAATAATTTGGAGACGGACAAAAGTGTCAATTCATCTCGTGGTTTAATGGTGCGGAAAATGATACTGCCGTGCATGGGGAGACCGAAACAGTTTTGAAATGATAAATATCCGTTGTTTGTTAGCATAGATGGATAATTAATTGAAATAAATCTTATTTACTTCCGGAGCTGTTTAGAAGTTTCGTGCGTAAGAGCGCTCGATCTGTATTCATTACCCAAAATCTGTTTGGTTACGGGCGTGAGGGATTTGGCAAGCTGATTGTTGGTACTCAATTATATAGTATATAATAACCAGAATCTACAACAAAGGACAAAGGAATAAACTGGCAGGTCTATGATGAAAAACCTCCAGAAGTAATAAGTAAATACAGTCTGAGATTGAATTACGCTATCACAGTGTACATTGTTTTCTTTGTTAAGCATGGAGCTCGGCACATACCAGTTATTGTGTAAACATGACTTGCTGATTGGGGGGGTGTCAAGCCAGACAGGTGTTGACGGGAGCTTCTTCATGTTTGCTTGGTTGTCTCTGGGGTCCTGTAGTGCCTCAATGTCCCTGGGTAGAGAGATGGTCATGTATCATGCTGCCTACAGACATATTTCCGTAGACTAGGTGCTATCACACCTCAAATGTGTGTGTGTGTCTGTGTGGTGGGCAAGTTTATTTGGGATATCAGGGAGTAATCCAATGGAATAACTGCCGTCTCACTGTCCACCAGATGATGTGAGGGGGTGGGGTAATGTAACAGGAAGTAGATAGGGCAGTGTCAGACAGGATATGAAAAATGGAAAGGAACTTAACAAGAGAAGTGTAATCTCTTCCCATGAGGAATTCTGTTATTTTTCAGGGTCACTACCAATCAAGGGGAAATGGGCAGAGGTCATTGCCATGGAGAGTACTTGAGTCGGCCCATAAATAAACTGAAGCGGGAAGCATCACTGATTCACGACATAAAACATGATGGGGTGCAAACACATTGCCTGTCACACTGCCAAAATATGTTGTATTAGAAATGTAATATATTTTAAAGACTAAATGTAATTTATACATTGAAATGAAAATAGCTGTGTAGTTTTGCATGTCTCTCGTACTATTCTAAAAAATACAATATTTATTTTTATATTTCATTACAATATAATACCTTTCTCTGCATAAAAAATCACAACTCATAATTTGAACACAAATTGGTCTATTAACTGTTTTATAGCAAATGTTTTTATGAGTTTAAGTAAAATGTTTTACCATAAGTATTGTTTATTTTCTTTCTTTCATCTTTCATAATTTAAATAACTGTCATAACAAATTGACTTATCTACTCATGCAATTAAAGCAATGTGGGTGGAAAATGTATTAACGCATTATATCTGCACTTTTCTCATTCAGCTCCCATTAGATAAAACCAAACCCTGCCCTACATATTTCTAACTGAGTTTAATCAGAAATATCTCTTAAAATTTGGCATTAAAAAGAATCATTTGCCATGGCTGTTACACTGTGGATAAGGGGATTAAAGTGATACTCCAGCCAAATATCAAAATTACCCCATGATTTACTCGCCCTCAAGCAATCCAAGATATACATGTCCATCATCTTTATAAAGTTTGAAATATTTATATTTTTCTTAAAAATGGCATTGATTTTCTGCAGAACACCTTTATTAACCCTTGAGCAATGTGTATTACTTCTGTGAATGATAAATGCACTTTTTTGGGGCTTAAAGTCAGAATTTGTTCCCTGGTCCATGTTTTATAAAGCTTATAAGAGCAGGGACATTTACTAAAAGAACTCCAAATGTGTTTGTCTAAAAGATGATGGACATATGTATCTCGGATTGCTTGAGGGTGAGTACATCACAGGCAATTTTGATATTTGGCTGGAGTATCATTATTTGTAGTGTATTGCATTTATTATGTATTTTTTACTTGTTAAAGAACAGTACAAAAAAAGTATATATTGGTTTCTAGCAGGACTCTATGAACATTTTTATTTAGTTGCAATATTTAGTTGCCGCAAATGGCTCACTCTCGGTGGACCGGAGGATGAACTGTGTGCCCAACATCTGACTGGCTGCACCTGAATGGGTTTTGATAGCCTGTTCATTCTAACAACAAATATATCATGTCAACACAGCTGTCCTGCCATATATGTAGGGGAAGTGAGGGCATACGTGGCGGTCTGCACCACCTAATTAGAACCTGAACCTATCCAAAGGAGGTCAAAACAAAAGGTCGGGTGGGGGATTAAATGTATGTGTAAAAAGAAAGGCTTTAACCAGCCTGGGAAGCTTGGTCTGTGGTTTGGGTATTTTTCAGTTAGTCTAGGGAGAAACAAAAGAGACCAGCTTAAATATATGAAGAGTTTGGTTCCAAAATGAGATAACTATGTTATTTTCAAAAATCTTGCATTCCAATTAATATCAATTAAATTGAAGTTGGTTTCTTTTGATTTAAGCTTTCCAAAAACAAAACAAAGATACCGCCAAGTAGCACAATAAAAACACGATAACATAATAACAAACAAACTTTTCAAACTGAGTTATCTTGTTTTGGAACTTCATATTTAGATCAGATTGAATCAACTACCACCAAATTAGCTTGGGCTGTATTAATAAACAAGAATATACAATGCGGCAATATTTTCTAATAAAATTTCAATACTAACAGAAGTTAGACTACTAGATAGTCTTGGGTACAGTAGACACAAATACCTTTCATAACATTTAGATCATTTTTTTATCGGTATGTGTGGGTGTTAAACCCATGATCTGTGTGTTGCTAACACAATCCTCTGCTAAATGGGTTAGGGTTAGTGTGCGTTTACACGTCACCAGCGAGAGCGTCAAAGTGGTCAGAAGTCATTCATTTTCAATGAGAGCCGGTGGCGAGCTCCGGAGATCAGTGGCGCGTCATGTACGGTGTGAGCGTTGAGGAAAGTAGAAATCAGCTCAAATTTATGGTAATGGTATGACGCGGTTCGGCGGCAACCAGTTAGAAGGCGGAAACCTTGAGAGGAATTCAGATAATGCTTTTGAGTCTCATGCTGCGTTCACACCAGCCGCGGTACAGGCTTCAAGCGTGAGTGATTTCAATGTTAAGTCAATGTTAAGACGGGTTTATGCACTTCTGTAGGTCTCGTGGCGTGAATGAGGGGTAATTTGTGTGTCTAGTTCGCGCGAATGGCGCGAATTGAGCGTTGCCGCAGCAAACGCGCAAGTTAAAAAATTTGAACTTTGGTGGAAAAATGCACCACGTTAACCAGGAGCATGCTCTAGTATTTTTTTTTTTTTTTTTTTTTTTTTTTTTTTTTTTTTTTTTTTTTTTTTTTTTTTTATTGAATAAATGAACAACATAAATCAACAACAACAAAAAAAAGATTGACAGTAACAATACAAATACAAGGTATGCTAGGGGGAATTTACAATAGAATATTAAATAAGGTACACATTTTTAAAGTTTTCAGTGCCTTTTGCTTTAACGAGAATCTTATAGAATCAATATACAGTTCCATTTCTTTTTTAAATAATATAAAACAGGGTTTTTTTCCAGAGAATTTACATTTGTGAATATGAAATTTTGCTAACAGAAGGATCAGATTAATAATGTAAATATTATTAGTATCATGATAGTCTCTTTGATTCTTGAAAATACCAAAAAGCACATATTTCCAAAATAACATAAAATCAGCATCAATATTCTTACAAATAAATTCACAAACATTTTCCCAATAGGGTTTTACATGTGGGCAGTACCAGTATAAGTGAACCATAGTTTCTAAGCTGTTATTGCAAAAAGTACAATTTGTATCTATATCGCTTTTAAATTTCACAAGAAAATGTTTTGTTGGATAGATCCTATGAATTAGTTTAAATGAAACTTCCTTTATTTTATTTGTTATTAAATATTGATTAGGAAGTAACCAAACCTTTTTCCAAACAATATCATCTGAGAACCGGTTCCAGAACGAATGAACATAAGGCAAGGATACAATATTTCTTTGAAATAAAGTTCTTATACAACTGTTATGAGAGTTAAACGACAAACATATCCTACCTTCATAGGTATTTACAATATTAGGTAGGGACCAGAGTGTAGTATTTATTCTTGTTGTATATTTAAATAAAGTACAGATTTTAGGAGATATGGCATCAAAAACTTTGGCATAATCCTTTGGTGTTACAGGGATTTTGTAATAAGCCAAAAATTCGCCAAAAGTGAAAAGAAAACCATTAGAATTAAACCATTGATCTACCAGAATTATGCCATTCTTAAACCAATACTCAAGAAAAAGAGATTTACGCTTGTACACAATGTCCTTGTTATTCCAGATATAATACCTATGCGGTGAGAAATTGTGCTTGAAGATTAAAGACCATGAAAGAAATGCCTGGCGATGAAACTCCGCTAGTTTTACTGGTATTTTATCAATATCATAATTGCAACCAAGGAAAAACTGAAGGCCACCCAAGGTGGAAAAAATATAGGAGGGAATAAAATTCCAGATGGAATTGGGATTTCTGATAATCTGTCTAAGCCAATTAACTTTGAATGTATTATTTAATGTTGCAAAGTCCAAAAAATTTAGGCCACCCTTTTCATAACTATTCATAATAACAGTTTTCTTTATATAATGCGTTTTGTTTTTCCAAACAAAGTTATACAAGATTTTGTCAATCTCTTTGCATTCTTTTTTACCAAGATGTAAAGCCAATGCTGCATAAGTTAAACGAGAAATAGCCTCTGCCTTAGTAATCAGTACTCGACCCCTTAACGAAAGATCCCTTATAAGCCAATGGTTCAAAATTCTTTTAGTTTTTTCAATTATAATCTCAAAATTAATCGAACATCTTCTGCATTGGTCTTTAGTGATTAACAATCCTAAATACTGCACTTCAGTTTTGATGGGAATATTAAAGTAAGAAGTCTCAGAACACTCCTTAATGGCCAAAAGTTCACATTTATTCAAATTCAGAGATACCCCAGATGCCTTTGAGAACTCATCAATCAAATCTATGGCTACAGAAATCTGGCTTTCATCTTGAATGAAGAGTGTTGTGTCATCGGCTAACTGAGTTACTTTTAATTCTCTATCAACAATTTTAATGCCTTTCATCGGACTTGAAATAATGTGAGCTGAGAGAAGCTGACTTACTAACAAAAACAGATATGGTGATACAGGACATCCCTGCCTAATTCCTCTAGATACCGAAAATCTAGGAGAAGTCCCATTTGACAACTTAATGGAGCAGTTACCTTTTTCATAAAGGGTTTTAATTGCATTGGAAAAAAAATTCCCAAAACCAAATTTTTTAAGGGTATCAAAAATGAATTTATGTTCAACAGAGTCGAAGGCTTTATAAAAATCTAAAAATAAAATAAAAGCATTATCATTAATCAACTCTGAGTAATCTAAAATATCCAAAACTAGTCTAATATTATTTGAAATGTGTCGATTTTTCATAAAACCTGACTGTGACTCGTCAATTATTGAATTCAATACCGATTTTAATCTTCTAGCTAAAATTAAAGCCAATAATTTATAATCATTGTTTAATAAACAGATAGGGCGCCAATTATCAATAAAATATTTATCTTTTTTCGGTTTGGGAATCAGTGTAATAAGCCCCTGTGTTATAGTGGGAGGAAGACATTGTTTCTTAATACTTTCAACAAAAACCTCTAAAAGAAATGGTGCTAAATCTTCTAAAAACTGCTTGTAAAACTCTGATTTCAGTCCATCAGTACCTGGCGATTTGGAATTTTTAAGATGAGTAACTGCATCCATTAATTCACTGAGTACAATAGGATTGTCACATAAATCTCTTTGATTCTCATCAATAGATTTAACTTGCAACGAGTCCAGAAAGGCATCAGCTGTCACCTGTGAATAATTAGAAGTATATAGTTTTTTATAAAAGTCACTACAATACTTGGAGATTATTATATGATCATCAACAATAATCCCATTAATATTTAATTTAGATATGGTGTTATTTACAAAATTCCTCCTTTCCAAGTTGAAAAAGTAATGGGAATTTTGTTCCCCTTCCTCAATCCATTTTCTTCTTGAACGAATGAAGGCACCTTTTGCTTTTCTTTTATAGACTTCGTCTAATTCAGTCATCAGCAGTGTCATTTCTACTTTCTCATCCTCTAAAATCAGATTAGGATGTTTCTGAGACAACTCTGTTATTCTTGATATTATTCTTGTTTCTTCTTCTCTCTTTTTTCTGGCCATTAAAGAACCAAACTTTCTTACATATTTCCCAATCTCATATTTTAAAATTTCCCAATTTGTACTGAAGGCATTCTCCATTTTAGCTTTAATCCAGAAACTAGCAATCAAAGTTTTTATCTTCTTTTGAACTTCCTCATGAAGCAGGAGTGAATTATTGAGTTTCCAGTAAGAGGAAGATGTAGCGTTATTGCTTTTCACATGCAGCTTGATATTAATAAAAATGGCTTTATGATCTGATAAAGGAGTTGGTAAAATATCTACCTCTACCCCATCTTTTTGAAAGCTTTTAGAGATTAACCAATAATCTATTCTAGACTGACTTGTTCCAGACTTATTACTCCAAGTAAAGATTATATCATTAGGAAATTTTTCTCTCCAGATATCATTAAGGTCAAATTGATCCATAAAGTTTTTTAAAGTATTATCTGTTGACTTTGGGCGACCTGGAGGCCATTTATCTACAGCACAGTCCTGAACAATATTAAAATCTCCACCCATAATTATATAAGCTCTTGGATATTTTTCCAACCAACTTTTAAGTATGTTTTCTATTGCTTTCAGAAGATTGTCATTTTCTGGTTTCCTATTATACCCATACAAATTAACAGTTATAATAAAAAAATCGTTACAGGTAAGTAATAAACAAACAAAATGTCCATCTGGATCATTAACCGATTGCAAAACTTCACCATTAAACCTATTCCTAAGTGTTATTACCCCAGCTGAATGTTCCGATCCATGGGAGAACCATAAGGAATTCCCCCACTGGGTAGTCCAAAATTTAGCATCATCTTTAACAGAATGAGCTTCTTGTATATAACAAAAATCAACCCTGAATTGTTTAGCAAAAAGAAACAGTGCTTTCCTTTTATTATTACAACGTAACCCCCTAGCATTGAATGAAATAAAAGATAAATTAAGCAAAACAAGTGAACAATAGCAAATATCAAAAAGAGAAACTTTAAATTTGGAAGAATTAAACCTGTTTAAGTCGAGATCAGCATCCATAAGAACAACAAATTAGGGTAACTGAATTATACCTTCACTTTAAATGTGTCTTTTTTACCTCATGTTCCGAAGAATATAAAAAACACGACGAAACACGAGAAAGAAAAAAAATTCACAACGCAGCATATTTCCAAAGCTTATGCATCCGAGCGAGAGGTCATGTAATTTCTGAGCCTTCGACGAACGCTCGGCCTCCAACAAAGTAAGCCGACTTGCCTTCCTCTCGTGCCTGTTTAATCAGTGGCCAAAGTTTTTGCCTCGCTTCTCTATCCTCTTTCGACAAATCTTCAGCGAAGCGCAGGTGGTGGCTTTGAAGGAATGGACTGTTTTTTGCAGCTTTCCAGATTGCTTCCCTGTATCTTCGAACGACAAATCGGATGATAACTGCTCGTGGTCTTGACTCATTCGAGCGCTTAGTGCCCAGCCGATGCGCAACATCAATAACATCTGGTAACTTTTCTTTCTCCTGCGGTAACACTTCTTGACAGATGTGGATCACTTCATCGAGCACATTCTCCCTCGCCGCCTCCGGGATCCCGTAAAGTTTCAAATTCCATCGTCTGCCATAACGCTCCAAATCAGAGACGCGATTCATGCAGGTCAAGGTAGACTGTTCACTTTTCTCTATACGTTTTTCCATACCACTCATTTTCTCTTTAAGATCCTTGATTTCTGCACATGTCGACTTCGCCATCTCTTCTAGAGCATCACATCTGGTGTTAATGAGATTCGCCAGCCTATTAACAATCTCATCCGAATTCCAACTGTTTTTACTGTTGGAAAGTGATGGTTTTTTAGCTACCGGTGGCTTGCTCGGAGTTATTGGAAGTGGGGGAAATTCCTCCTCATTTCCCAGGTAGTCAGCCATTCCGTCATCATAGTCGTGATCAGTGTTAGCCATTGTGCTATCGTTGCTCGCTCCTTTGCTTTGAACATTCGATCTTTTCTGAGCAGATTTTGGCATTTTTTCATCTTTGTGAAAAACAAAAAGTTGTTCCAGAGTACTGCACTGCTGCACCGAGTAAAAAAACAATTCTACAACACGTTTACCCTAGTATACTTAACTTTAATGCCGAGAGCTCGAAAGTTTTGTCTACTCACACCGCCATCTTGGTCGGCCCCGAGCATGCTCTAGTAATGTGATGACAGGAAGCGAGCGGATTCGCAGAAGCCCCTCCCATGATGCTAATTTTTGCGTGAATGTCTCGATGACTAGAATTTCACGCGCGAATGAAGCGAGTAAACTCAAAATATTCAAGCGGCAAACTAGACGCGGTAGACACGGTTTTTGACGCCTCAAACGCGGCTAGTGTGAACCCATGGTCAGAGCGCCCACTACACTTTTTCTATAGTGTCGTTGGGAGGGCAGCCAGAGCTTTTTTTGACGCTCTCACCAGCGGTGGCGTGACACACAGTTAGATACCATACCTATATACTGTAGGTACTCTTAGAAAAATTAATCATGGTTTAATTATAAAATTGTGGTAACCACACACATTTGTATTATCATAGTAATACTAATACAAACGAAACAAAAAAAAAATTGTGTTTGCTATACTACAGCACTCTAAAAATGGGTGAGTTATTTTTGACCCATAATGGGTAAATATTGGACAGAACACCGCTGGGTTATAAGTGACCGAATGCTGGGTTGTTTTAACCCAACTGCTGGTTTATTATACCCAATGGTAGCTTAACAGCAACCCAACATTCAGTTATTTTTGACCTAGCATGTGTTCTGTCCAATATTTACCCATTATGGGTCAAAAAAAGCTCAGCCATTTTTAGAGTGAGTATAGCTAAACCATGGTTAATTTTATAAGGATATTATTTAACTTATCTTTAATGGTAGATTCAATCACAGATAAATAAAAAAATGGATACTGTATTACTGTGATTAAAACATTTTTAAGATAAATCTGACAATTAACAACTGATCGTGTCCTGACAACAAATACATTTTCAACCCAGCGTTTGGTCAAAAAGGAACGAGCTAAATTAACCCAGAAATTTTTATATTTGATACAACAATGGGTTAAAAACAGCATTTCGAGCTTAAACAACTCATCATAAGTTAAATTACAACACAAGAGTCTGAGTTTGCCAATTTTTGACCCAACGCTGGGTTGAAAATAACCCAGCACTTTTTAGAGTGTAAGATCAGCTTTTGGCCCAGTGATGTTGGGTTTAGAGGCGATGTTAAGGGTTGGGATGTTTTTCCAATAATCGTACATTTTGGTATGATTCAATTCAATTTTTTTTTCAATTCAATTTTATTTATATAGCGCTTTCCACAAGAGTTAATTGTTTCAAAGCAGCTTTACATTAATAGAAGCAGTAAAAGCACAGAAAAACGACAGAGAGCACATCATAATACACGATAGCATAAGCAGTCAAATTTGCTGCGGCTATGACTCGACATTATAAGCGAGCGTATTACTAATGTAACGTCTAGAAGAGGAAGCTAAGTTAAGCCCAAGAAGGCTGCCTCCCCGGGGTAAAAAACCCCCTAGGAGAAAAAAACCCCGGGCTGTTTAGCCGAGGAAATAAAAAAAGTCCTAGGAGGGAAAAACCCTTGGGAGATATATGTATATACACACATATAAACGGATAAGGAGATTAAGCGGAGATTAAGCGGGTTCTGCCGGTGATCATTGATCAGGCATCAGCTGGGCATCACGTTGAAGGACGACCAGTAGATCAGAGGTGTGCCGACTTTCACATCTACCGGAACTGGGATTCACTTCGTATAAATTCATATACAGTAAATTACCCACCATTGTCAAATACTTTAAAACTCCACTTTGTAAATTCCAGTGAGATCAGACTTGCCAGGCTGCACAACCACCAGCAGAGAGCTACAGAATAAGACTTGCGATTTTTTTTGACTGTTTGAATTGAGAGAAGGCAGTAAAAGACTAATGATGCCTAATTGGTTCACAGTCGTCTCATTGCTAGTGAAAGTGGCCTTGGTTTCTGGGAATGTGGCAGCCGGTTTAATTTTCACCCTGTCCAATTGTGTGTTGGAGTGTGTGAGCGCGAAGCCACGGGGGATCTTAGTATTTGTATGTGTTTATAGACTGAATCTACTGTATGCCAATTCCAGCAACACAACTCACGAGTGTTTCTTTAACACTTAGAGGCGGCCTGCAGCAGTTTTACTGTTTTATATATACAGTATCTGTTTCAAATACACTTAGCTTTGCATTTCTGTCAGGCATTAGTGTGTCATTTTGTTTGTGTGGATGGCAGAATTCAGTAACAGCCTAGTTTGAAAACTGATGACAAATAAAACAGGGAGAAGCAAAGCAGTTAAATCGCAACCCATGAAAAAGGAGGACATTATGGGATACGTGTCAAATGCAGTTCTGTGTTTAGAAGAAAAATAACCAGGGGGTGAATTGTTATTACCTGGAGATACAAAGATAATCCACATGGACTTTTAACACGTTTTATGGGGTTAACTCTTTTTTTATTGATTGTTTGATTGTTGAGGTGCACTGAGACATGGCATTGTGGGATTGGTGAAGGTTGCATCGCTTCAGGCTGAAGGAGGAATGAACAAATTCTGTATATGCATTAAGGGCTGGCTATTTAACATGTTGTTATAGTACAATAACATTATATTATATACTATGAATGGATTTTAAAGTAACTTATTACTGTATTCCACCATATTATAAAAATGGGTATAACATTTCTGTAGGCCTACATTTACTTTTGCTCACTGACTGACCCAAATACGAGACTACTCGAATTCTTCTCCGCTGTATGCTTTCATGGGTATTAAGAACTCATTTTAGCTTGAGAGAGAGAAACAAGGGGTGAACATTTTTAACACAATCTCATGGCAATTCGGGCGTATTTTATGAGGTGGTTAATTTTGTATTAAATTGTACAACCACATTTTTGCTTTCACCTCTGTGAAGTTGGGGTTATTTCAATATTGTTTATTTCTTTAAGTCAGTGTTTCCCAACCACTGTGCCGTGGCACACTAGTGTGCCGTGACAGCTTGTTTGGTGTGCCGTGGAAAAATTAAAAATCACAACTGCATGTGTCAATGTCATCAATTCCAGCCAGGATATAATCTTTGTGTTCATCAAAACAACTGTAATTTAGGGATGGGCATTTTCCAGTAATTTACTATTCGAATATTTAAGCTCATAAAGAACGAATATTCGAATATTCGTTTATTTAAATTATGTTAATTAAGACATGCGTCTTTTGTATTTTTCATTTTGTCATAATTTCACAGAAGGCTTATAATTAGGAAATATCCACAACAAGCTAAACTTATATTCTGTATGTATATATATGTATGTATTTTTAAGTTGAAAACATTGTAAATTGTATATATATATATATATTTTAAATTCTTCTTAAAAAATATCCTACAGTAAAAAAGGCGTTAAAACCCCATGCGGAGTGAAGTCTGAGTCAGTCAAACCCTTAGTTTCAAGTCGGTCGTTAGTATGAATTCATTACTGTTGGATCTTACATACATTATATTATACCAAATATTATACAATAACCCCAAATCTAAGCGAAGTTTGAGGACTTGCGAAGTTTAAAGGTTCGGACTTGACAAAGTAGGCTATCATCATTTAAACCCTTAAACAGACTCCAAATAAGAGCCCGGAGCAAACCAAAAAACGCATCTACATAACCGACTGCTCAGTCAACATATAAATATCTTCTCAGTTTAGTTTGACATGTATTTGTGAATAAAGAAACCATCTTTACCCTACCTGCTTCGGTGAAAGCCCGTTCTTCTGACTAGATACAATAATGCCGGTGCTGCGGAGAAAACTCTTCCTCGTGTTGCACGTGAAGATGGTTATCGGATAAAAACAACAGACGGATTGAACAAGATTGAATATCTGTATTTAACATTATTTTACAAATAACGTAAGCTGGCTCGATAGATTATTGTTGACTGTGCAAAGTTACTAACGTTAGCTTAATTTAGCAAGATTTCACAAAGACGGAGCTTTGCTTTTAAACAGCCATGTGCAGTTATCCGGTTCATTTTTGAAAGAGCACCGCATATTATAAATGTTCTCCGTTTCATTTCGTTCTCCGTGTCTGTCTCGTTATTTACAAAATAAAGTAGACTTTATAACAGAAAGCTTACAAATCTCTCATGATGTGTTGATGCGGGCGGCGGAGAAGCACGTTTAATAACACGTGAGCACTCTCACTGAGCCAGTTGCCAAATATGGCGTGGCGCGGCCAAACATAAAAGAAAAAAACTTAAATTCGTCTGCAATCTGCATTGCCAAACAATCAGAAATATATACGAATTAATGTTCATGTATATCTTACATTTAAGTCTATAAAAGAGTATAGATGAAGTGAAAAAGCATTAAATAAGGTGGCACATTAAAAACAAACAAACATTCGAATAGCATTTTTTAAATTCGAATTATTATTGCCGATCGAATATTCGAATATTCGAATATCCGTGCCCATCCCTACTGTAATTGCATTGAAAGTGAGTACTACATTTAATATAGTAAAATATTCTAGTTTAACAAGTCATTTAAGCATTGCAATAGAGGTTTGTGCGTTTCCTTTAATGCTTTTTGGTATAGTGGTGTGCCGTATGATTTTTTTACTTATCAAAACTGTGCCGTGGCAGAAAAAAGGTTGGGAAACACTGCTTTAAGTAATCGTATTTTGTACAATTCACTTCGTACAAATTAGCCAACGTCATCACATGCCATGGCAATTCGTACATATTTTACGAGATGGCTAAATCGTACAACCACATTCATACATTTTTATGCCTCTCTGATCTAGGGGTTGGGTGGTAGGGCTGGTGTTTCGTAATTGTAAGTTTTATGATAATTGTACGTTTGGCATGATTACCTTCATATGAATTCATACCAATTTGCGTAAGATATGTACGAATTCACGTGAGATCAGGCTGAATTAGCCAAATCCTATTAGCCAACAGCACAACTGTACAGTGAATATGCTTGAAATATGGCATGAGGTGACACTTAATTTTCTTTTCTTTATGGTGCTGATATCTCTACATTACTATCCTCATTTTGTGCATGGTTGCACAAATAGTTTTTTTCTAGATTTATTCAATGCAACTAACATACAGTAGAATAATTTACTTGTTTAATAATAAATTATAGGCTAGTGAACATCATAAGCATGTAACAGAACTAGCAGTCGTTTTCCCTATAGAGTATTACACTACTTTGCTTCGAAACGTGACATTTCAGGTTATTGTTTAGGGATTTGCCAGTAATTAACAATATTACATATATGACAGTCCTGGTATAGTATTTTGTTGTTGTTGTTGGCTTACACAACACATTAATAATGTGGTAGTTTTTAGGAATTTCAGTGCACCTAAAATGAATGAAAATCAAATGAGATCAGAGAGCGATAGACAGAGGGCTTGAACGCGTGTGTTTATGTGTCTGTAGATATTGTGCTGTGAATTACAACTGAGGAACCTACATATGAATGAGTAGAATAACAATGACCATGCAGAGTAAACTGTGTGTGTGTGTGTGTGTGTTTGTGTGTGTGTGAGAGAGAGAGAGAGAGAGAAAAAGAGAGAGAGAAAGATGGCCAGAGTCCTTTTTGTGAGTGTGAGAGAATAAAAAAAGGAAAATGTAGCTTATAGACTGACTGACATTGAATGCAGTGAATACACACATTTGTATATAGATGCTGGTTTTATTGTTTTTGAGCTGTCTGTGTGCACATGTATTTATGTGTGTGCGCTTGAGGGCTTTTGCGAATGCGTCTGGCATGTTTAACACGCATGCGTGTGCATCAAGGGCTCAGGGGCCGCTTGACAGAAGATAAGATGGATGACTCCATAGTGAGCATAAACCTGACTACCAGCACACACACACGCACACAAACAGCCATTAAAACTCATTAACATGCATGTACATGTAGATGAAGGTTTTATCGCCTGTTTCTCAAGTGAGAGCGAACTAATATGTGTTTATAGTGAAAAAGGTTTAGATCTTGAGTTATTCCTTGGTTTTTTAAATGAACCAATATCGCTCGAGTAGTAGTGTGCTACAGTATGGCACCCTGAGCTTTGAATCCATGGTGGAAGAAAGTAGTTGCCCAAAAGAAGCTTTTAAAGACACAATATTGTTGTTTTTGATATACACTTGTGTTGTATAAATGTAATATGGCCTTTTCTCTTTGACCGATTCACAGCCATGCTGATATACAGTAGAGCCATCACAAGACGAGTGCAATACTGCGTTTATACAACAGTTTGACAGCACAAGTGTGTAGAAAATCATAAACAACAACAACATAGTGTCTTAAAAAGCTTATTTTGTGTGGAACTACTTTCTTCTGCCATGAATTCGAAGCCCAGGATGACAGGTAACCCTTTCAGGTTTTGAATGTCATAACCAGTGATGCCGGTAACGCGTTACTTAGTAACGCGTTACTCTAATTTTACCACTTTTTTTAGTAACAAGTAATCTAACGCGTTAATATTTCCAAACCAGTAATCAGATTAAAGTTACTTATCCAAGTCACTGTGCGTTACTATTTTTGAAATTTTCCTTAGTAAAATATATATTTTCTTGTATATTTCTTCTTGCGTCTCGGGAAGTGAAGTCAGGTGTGCGACAAGTCACGTTTTCAGCACGAGGACAATTCAGGTCACGTGTAAGCGACACAAACGTAAACAACGTACAATGGAGAGAGAAGAGAGATGCAGCTACAAAAACACTACGTCAATTAAAAAAAAAAAAACATTTGGCACGGCGCAGACAGTCAAACTAAGAGCAAGTCCCACCCGGTGATGCGAAGCAGTGAGCAGGAGTTCATCCACCCAAACAACAAAAGCTGGACTTCAGTGCAAAACCAGTAAGTGTGGGAGAGTTGAAGAATGATAGTAACAAAGCGATTTTCTCAGAGCCCTGATAACATCTGCATCTCACTATGACAGCATATTAGCACATAACCTCTGAAGAGTTGTGAAATATCGCGTTATTTACTCACCGATTTCCACGTGTAGATCCAGATCTGTGTTTTCAACTATGATAAGTACATTCCAAAAGCGTTTTTTTTTTCTTACAACGCGTTGTTTTCTCGTTTCATGTGTTACAATACTAATAAATCTACAAGGTATATAACATGCTGAAGACTTCTCAGTTTTTCAAAATAAAAGTAAGTCGAGTTTATAGAGTAAGTAGATCCTGTCGGGTCAAAAGTAACACTTGTTAGTTTTGTCCCGCTGCTAATACTGTGTATACTATGGTAAAAAAATTTATATTATTCTAATTTGATTTAATTTTATTTTCATAGTGTTCAAACTATTGAATTTTTTTAGTCTCAGCAATTTAAGTTTGTACTGTTGGTTGCTTTTGAAACATTTGATAAAACTGAAATTTAAAATAAAAATGTAATTTAATTATTTTTTACAAAGATAAATGACAAAATAAGTTTGCAGTTACATATTAAAGAGGTCATAGTAATATATTTAATAAAAACAAGTGTAACACAAAAATCTATCATGTTTTGTTGTGTTACTTTTGACCCACCTGTGTGTTACTTTCGTCCCTGCTGTCAAGGTCAAAAGTAACAATTCACTACTCTTGTTTAAAGTGAAATTATACAGAAGTCGTTTTACATTTGTTCAAAATTCCAGCTGGTTTTGATAGACCACACTTGTGATTTATTGACCACAGCAAAAATATATCTCTGTCTAAAACATTAACTTTTAAAATTAAGTTTTTCTGAAAATGGCCCCTGCTCACCCCTATTTATGTTTAGTGAAGTCAAGAAAGACTCATATATATATATATATATATATATATATATATATATATATATATATATATATATATATATATATATTTTAGTTTTTTAAAACACAACAGTTCAACTTAAAATGTCAGGAGATACATTGTTGACGTTACTGTTAAAAATGCACTTCCAATAAAGTGAGTGTTAGCAAAACCGGTTGTCATTTTTAATGTTGGCAGCTACTGGAATGTAACTAACAAAGTAACTTGTAATCTAACTTAGTTACTTTTAAAATCAAGTAATCTGTAAAGTAACTTAGTTACTTTTTAAAGGAGTAATCAGTAATCAGTAATCAGATTACTTTTTCAAAGTAACTGTGGCATCACTGGTCATAACCGACTCCCAGGCATGAGTTTTCAATGCCTGTGATGGAAGCAGGAAGAGCGCGAGACTGTAGGCAGCTGAAAAATGATCTCTTATAAAACTATGGGACAGGGATTAGCTTAAACCAGGACTAGGCCTTAGTATAATTAGGAAATATAGTTTTGACAAACTTGCCTTACTAAAAAAATAGGTGTGTGCATTTTAAGGCAAAACAAAGGGCACTGTTGTATTTTAAGATATGTCAGTGCAAGTTGTTTTCAGTTTGGACAGCTCTTACATTTATTTTAGTCTAAAACTAGTCTAATCCCTGTCTGGGAAACTGCCCTTATATGTATATTGATCAGGATATGTGTAAAAACAAGTTTATTTATAGTCTGTACTTATAGGTGGTGGAATTAAGGGCACCATTGGTGTGTAAATCTGTCACGTATGGTCACTTATACAGCCAAGCCATTTTTGCTGCACTGCTCACGCTCAATTAAAGTGACAGTGCATTGTTTATGGTTTAAATAGTTGTGGATTGACGCAAAAAAAGAGTAATTTTACAATAAAATCATGAATGTGACGGCAAGTGTGTTTCAAACAGTCATGACTTTGAGCTATTTTAAAGAAAGCAATGAAATATTTAAAAACACACTGTTGCCAGAAGACTGCGCTGTCATATCTTTCTTAATAATCTTCAGAGAAATAGATACATCTATAAATCTAAATCTTATGCTTAAACTGTTGAAGGGAAACACGATTGACTGCATGCTGTCAATCACTGAGTGATTTTTTATTTTATCGTAAAACTTCAGAGAAACAGATTTAATAATGTGCCGTGGGCTTTTTATGTCTATAATTGTGTATTGTGTCTATATCTGTCATTACACGGATCAGAACATCACAAAAACAATGTGTGAAAGCACAATGGCCACGTGTGGCAAACGTGCTGCTCACGCTTGCGGTGTAAAACCAGCGTAAGTGTGTGACCGTTTGCTTGAAGGCAGCTTTTCAAGTCACAAATACAGTATGTGACCGTATGGCTCAAGTGGTTTAACAATGCTCTATTACTAATTCTAAAATGTCCAGTTGTGGAATGATACAAATGGTGAAGTGGTCCCCTTGATGATACTGGTGGGATATTGCATGGCTCTCAGCCAATCAGGGTTAAGAACCATAAAATAATTGTTGTATAATGTAACCTAATGAGCAATATTATTTGGCGGAAACGTTGTTACATTTGTGTGTTGGAATATATTGTTTTATCGATTTTGAAAAAGAAAACTTTCAGCGATTGTCATACACATGCTAAGAGGGTGGATATACATTGATTTGTGTGTATCCTATGTAATGATTATTGTGTGTTGACCGATATGATTGACTTTTAGGTCACAAAAATCCTTCTCATTGATTTGCTTCATTTTTCAATAAGCAATTAAATCTAATTTACTTGTGGTAGGGAGGGCAGGGCTTATACAAATCACTGCTTTTGCACAATGTGATTGGCTACAACTGTGTTTTGGTACTCGGCCCGACTCCCTTTTCCAATGATTTTGAATGTAAAAGCATCGTTCGCAGCACATTGCTAATATTTGGTTGAGCTTCACCAGTGCATAGTTTATTTTGTAGGGCTATTGAAATTGTGGAATGGAGATTAACTCTTCCAAGTCATCATTTAGGACAGTTATTGTGAAAGGCTTGGGACTGTGGTTGCCATCAGCCAATCAGCATTGTCATGACATCATTTCGTCATGACAACTCCAGAAGCTCTACTGATTGGCTCAAAAACCTCAGTGGGTCCCATAGTCAAAGGTGGCAGATTTCAAACTGCATACTGTATGCAGTGCCAGTGGGCCCTGTGCCAGGAAAGCCACGGCTGTTGAAATGAATGAGAATGCAAACTGATTTTTTCTAGTGTTACATACTTTACTTGGCATTTTGTAATATTGCATTTGGCCAGTTATGCCCCGGCTCTTTCTCATTCTTTCTGCGTCTTGTTTTGTACATGACAGACTGATACTGAGCTTAAAGAAGCAGGGAGGCAGATGGGAGGAGGAATATATCACAGCAAATATGGGTGCTGGGCCGAGCTATTGTAACAAATATTTTCCTCACTGTTGTACAATTTAATATCTTTATATTTTGAAGGGCATGGGCAATGGCTTGTGCAATTGAAAATGCATTTTTCTATACATAAAATGACAGTTTTCCTGTGTGGATGTGTAATTATGCATATGTGGTTTTTATAACTGAATCTGTGTGGTGAAAGTAGAGCTTGTGTGTGTGGAAGAGAGAGAGAAAGAGCGATAGCCTGTGTGCGTTGTTTACATGTGCACTAGATAGTATGTTTTATTCATGGTGCTATCTTCTAAGGTCTTTGCTATGCTGTGTGAGTTTACATGGACGTGTGTGTGTGTGTGTGTGTGTGTACTTGGTAATTATCACGTTGTGGGGACCAATTGTCCCCATAAAAAAAGGAATACCAGTGTTTTTGTGACCTCGTGGGGACATTTTGATGTCCCCATGAGGAAACAAGCTTATAAATCAAACAGAATGATGTTTATTGAGAATGTGAAGTAGTAGAAGGGTTTCTGTGATGGTTGGGGTTAGGGAATGGGGTAGGTAAGGGGAATAGAATATACAGTTTGTGTGGTATAAAATGCATTACGTCTATGGAATGTCCCCACAAAACATGGAAACCAGAATGTGTGTGTGTGTGTGTGTGTGTAGCCTGGTTCACGTGGCCATCCATAGTGCATAGCGAGTTTTAAGTCATTGATGTTCAAAATTCATCTGGTAAACTTCAGAAAGATTACTCTTTAAACAGGAGATATCTGATGCATGTTTATTCCCTCACAACCATAAAACAGCTTTTTAAAGACTTTGGAAAGTCATATTAAATGTGTTTTCAGTTTGACACACCACAAAAAACTGCCAAATTTGATTGATTAAAAAATGGCAAAGTAAATAAAATAAGTTTTCAAAAAAACAGGCAGGATTATCTGCTTTCAAACGCTGGGGGTGTGTCTTATTTCTGCGCTGAAACCACGCCCAATCGCAAGATATCTGCCACGCTCTCTCAACTTTCAAATACATGAATTGATGCTGCCGATTGTGTTAGGGGCGGGGCCATGCTCGGTGGCTCCAGTGCATCATCAATTCACCGTTTTGGTCCCGCCCAAATAATCCTGAACACAGAAATGTTGAAAAACTGTTTAACGGAACTCCACAATTTAGTACATAGTTCACAGACTTTGTAACGTGTTTTAAACAATACTCTGAAATGACTTTACATGGACTTTAAATATTTCTATTACAGAAACTGCAAGCAATCATTGGGTTGATCCATGGATGTAATTGAGTGCATCAGTTCTGTAAATCAATTCTATACATGACATGATGTTGTTGTGTGTTTAAAGTAACACTGTAATTACATTTTCCTAATCAGTATTTGTGTCTTCTTTTACAGTAGAAATATAATTTAAAAGATTAGTTTACCCCAGAATACTAAAAATACCAAAAAGTTTGTCATTAATTACTCACCCTCATGTCGTTCCATACCCCTAAGAACTTCGATCTTCGAAACACAAATTAAAATATTTTTAACGAAATCCACGTTTTCTGACCCCCCATTGACAGCAATAAAACGACATCATTAAAAGCCATAATAGTGTTGCTTTTGTCAACGAAAAGTATGTTTAAATATAGTCGTCAACGAACCTTTATCAAGTGACGAAAACGAGACGAGACGCATGAAAATGCTGGTCATGTGACAATGACTATAATAAAATGTATAATGCAATATTGTTGACGTATAAAAACGAGACTAAAAGTGGTTCACGAAATAAAAACTAAGCTACAATGTCTCTTCATTTCCGTTGACCAAAACGAGACAAAATGTTATAACGTTATTTTATCTTTTTAGCCATCTCAGCATCTCTGCGCCCCCGCCACCTGACTGCAGATAATCACGTGTGTTGTTGGCGCTGCGCAGATCAATCAAAACATAAAAGTACAGCGAGAGCGAGTAGAAAGCATGCAGAGCAGTCTGCTCTCGCGATGCTTTGATATCATACGCCTCCGTTTGCACAGAAAGTGGCGTTTCACACTGTACGCGGCAATCACGAGTGTTTAGTTCTTTTTCAGTAGGAGACGTGCGGAAAGCGGAGAAACGGGGGCGGTTTCAGAGGTGAAGCGGAGTTGGTCCACACGCCTTGCTCGTGCACCCATAAACCTTTCCCTTTTCTGGAATGGATGTATTTTTGAGTCTTTAATATTATATATATACCAGCAGCCATATCACCCTGTATCCCAAGACAGCTTGCCCACTGAAGCTAAGCAGGGCTGAGCCTGGTCAGTACTTGGATGGGAAAAACTTGGATGGGAAAACCATGTTGCTGTTGAGGTGTAAGGGAGACCAGCAGGGGGTGCTCACCCTGTGGTCTGTGTGGGTCTTAACACCCCAGTACATTGACAGGGACACTTTACTATCAAAAAAGCACTGTCATGCGGATGAGACGTTAAACTGAGGTCCTGACTCTCTGTGGTCATTTAAAATCCCAGGATGTCTTTGGAAAAAGAGTAGGGGTGTGCCCCGGCATCCTGGCCAAACTTGCCCGTTGGCAAACTAATCATCCCTCATACTAATTGGCTACATCACTCTGTCTCCTCTCCACTAATAAGCTGGTGTGTGGTGGGAATTCTGGCGCAATATGGCTGCCATCGCATCATGGATGCTGCACATTGGTGGTGATTGAGGAGATTCCCCCATTCATATGTAAAGCGCTTTGAGTGCTGCAGCAAAGCGCAATATAAATGTAACTTATTATTATTATCATTATAAGGTAACAATAATGTAACTTTTGATGGAAATGGGTTTGGCTGAAAGAAAATATTGTTTTGTCTATACACTGAAAAAAAATGATTCATTGAATTTAATCATTTTTTTTAAGGTAAGTGGTTGCAATCAACTTATTTAAGCTACATTTAAACAAAAGTTTTATATTTTAATTTACATTACTTATCTTTTTTGTTTAAATGTAGCTTAAATAAATTGATTGCAACCACTTACCTTAAAAAAATTTATTAAATTCAATGAATCATTTTTTTCAGTGTAAAGGGCGATTTATAGTTGCGCGTAGGTTCTACGTCGTAGCTATGGCGTAGGCTATCCGTAGCCTGTGCGTAGATCTGCGTAGCCTGACGTGCACCTCACAAAAATTTTAACAGCGCGTCAGTTCTACGCGGACTGCAAGTGCTGTGATTGGTCCACCAGAACCCCTCCCGTCAGGTAAAAAAAACTGCGTCATAGGTATTTCCGTTTGCGACGGTGAAAACAAAGAATGGCCAAGTTGAGGAGTAATTTAACTCAGACTGCAACAAAAGTCGCTGTTTATTTACATCCATCATTGTTGGTCTTCTCAAATTATACACAACAAGTTGCTGTTTCTTCTTCGTTTGTGGCTTAACTTGCAAAGCTTCTTCTTTTTTGGCGTTCGCGCTGCTACTGTGGTTACATGCGTGGTTACTGTACTGCCTACCAGCGGCCTGGCGCGTGTTTGCACATCGCCGCGGATGACCATGCAAAAGTATAAATGAAAAACGACGCGGAACCTACGCCGTCGCGGCTACGCCGTAGGACCTACGCACGACTATGACGAATCCCCTTAAGTGGTTTCAATCAATTTATTTAAACAAAAGTTTTTTTTTTATTTTACTTTACTAATCTTTTTGGTTTAAATGTAGCTTAAATAAATTGATTGCAACCACTTACCTTAAAAAAAAATGTAGTAAATTGAATGAATCATTTTTTTCAGTGTACTACTACTAGGTCATTATACTATATGGGTTAAATAGAATTGCATTACTAAAAGAGACTAAAATACAATTTCACTGACTAAAACTAGACTAAAATATCATCCGTTTTCGTCGACTAAAACTAGAGAAAAATAGTAATGGATAAGTCTAAAATAACACTAAAATGCCCAGACTTTTAGTCGATTAAAACTTGACCAGACTAAAAAGAGTATGAACGTGACTAAAACTAATAAAAACTACAATTACAGCTTGACACAAAGACTAGACTAAAACAAAAATTAAAACAGGCACTAAGACAGAAAGCCACCAGAAAGCTCCTGAATGTCAATAAAAAATATTTTAATTTGTATTTTGAAGATAAATAAAGGTTTTTCGGGAGAGGAACGACATGAAAGTGAAAAATCAATGGCTGGGTTTCCATTGCCTCCATTTTATATGCATTTTGAAGTATCGCATAAGAAACGAGTAAGAGAAACACCACATTTCGAATAAAAATCCCTTCATTCACAAAAAAAGTTATGCTCACTTGACTTGGATTTTGACTTATGTGAAAAAGAGTAAATGTGAATAATGGGGGATGAAAACGCATTTGCGGAAAAAATTTGACGTTGTCGTAATGCCCTTGCTGCTAGTGCCTGCATCAAAAACTCTGCATTTCTTCTTCTGTGCACAGCAATCAGTTTGGCAATTACAAGCTGCACTGCTAGTTAATTTATAAATTGCCCTATTGTATGTAAATCCACTCCTGTCTCTATTTTCTAAAAGTGTGCCTTGTTTTATTTACTGTTGGTTAGGTTACCAATACCACCGTCATTTGCTTGAAATGCTTCATGGAAACGCACCTTATTCGCATTTGTTTTTCCTTTTTTTTTTGCAAATTATGAAAAGATTATCCACCCTCTTCTTCTTTTATTGATCCCTATTAAACCACAGCAGTCTCATTAGACATGCCATTTTGATTCTCTTGTTAATGTGACATCACACAAGCAAAGCCCCACCTACAGCCACTGACTGATTGGTTCATTTTACCCAAAAGCTTTTTTAAATGTGTTTGTTAGCACATTATAGCACTAATACGGCTAAAGATACAATCTCAGACTGTTTTCACAGGAATCAGATCTATCTTTAACCATAAAGGGCTCGTTATAGTCATGCGTAGGTCCGCGACGGCATAGGTTCCGTGTCGGTTTTCATTTATACTTTTGCGTCGTCGTCCGCGTCGACGTGCAAACACGCGCGCAGGCCGCTGGTAGGGTGACCAGATGAGATTGGCTGAAATTCGGGATGGGGGGGGCAGACGTAACAGGGGGGGGGGGTGTTCATCCAATAATAGTTTTATTTATTAATTTTATTTATTAATAAAAGACAATTAATTTCAAACTGAATCAATCATATTAATATAAGTACATATGCTTATAAATAAATTGATATAATACGTATAGTATTTTATACTTTATACAATAATAGTTCATACAATAATAGTTTTCTTTATTTTACTTAATAATAAAAATAGGGAATTTCAAACTGAAGTTACTGAACTAATCATATTTTTATTAATATAAGTACATATGCGTATAAATTTATATAATATGTATAGAAGTATTTTTTTAACAAAGTGCTTTGTGTGCCCACGACCAATCTGACTCCTTCACGCGACTGACTGTCACTGCCTGCACTTTCAACTGTCCTCGCGGCTGCTGCAACTTTCGCTCTCTTAGGGGCCAGTCACACCAAAAGCGTTTATGGCAGTTGCAGGCGCCTTTTTTGAATGATATTCTATGGGCAGGGCGCGTTTGCGCGCTGTTTCTGCGCGCCGAGCGCCTTGCGGTTTTCTGCCGCCTGCCGCGCACGCGTTTTTGAAGGAGCGCTGAGAGCGGAGAAGCGCCTGACGTCAGTCGCGTCTTCCATTGTCCAATCGAATGAGGGGAGAGGCGGGCCTTACGTTGTGGCGAGGGAAGTTTACAGTTGCTTTGAAGAACCGGACTCCACTCGCTCACTCTCTCCTGCGTGTTTGTTCACCTCTCACCCTCAAACAAGGTCAGAGCAAGCGTCCTCTTTTTAAAGTTTTTGCTAATATGACAGTTAACAGCAAAAGAGCGTTCACGCTTCAATATTTGATTGACAAGACAGCTGACTCGGTGGTTGCTTAGCAATATGAAAAGCCGCGCCGCACTGCTCTTTTTAAAAAAAAGCTTGCGTTTGCAAGCGTTTAAAGCGCTTTTGGTGTGACTGCGCCCTTAGTCAACTCATTAAAACAAAAAGGTCCTATTGTCTTTGTGCATATAGATGAATTAGATAAATTAATAGAAACAATACAACGGCATATTTCGCGGAGGTTTTAACTGCTGCCAGCACAATGAGAGCCTACAGTATAAAAGCAAGATGCTGCAGCCAATGAGCAGCCGGCGGCGGCTGGCTGCAGGATGACCTCCTCGCTCATGTTTTATCAGACAACTACTACTCAAGATTTTGCTTTAGTATTATTTTCGGGGAAATTAAAGCGGGATTCTGGATTAAGATTTTGCTTCAGTATGATTTTCGGGACAATTACAGCAGGATTCGGGATTCGGGACAGCAGCTTAGATTTCGGGAATGTCCCGATTTTTTCGGGGCGTCTGGTCACCCTAGCCGCTGGTAGGCAATAACCACGCGTGTAACCACAGTAGCAGCGCGAACGCCAAAGAAGAAGAAGCTTTGCAAGTTAAGCCACAAACAAAGAAGAAACAACAACTTGTTGTGTATAATTTGAGAAGACCAGCAATGATGAATGTAAATAAAGCTGGTAGCTGGTTTTAGCTGGTTTTAGCTGGTTTAAACTGGTTTACGCTGGTCCTCCCAGCCTGACAAAGCTGGTCATGCTGGTGGGCCAGCTGGTATTCCAGCATGACCAGCTAAGTCCAGCTAGACCAGCTTTAAATGTGACCAAAACACAGCTAGACCAGCTTGCTACACCACCAAAACCAGCTTCCTACACCAGAAAAAACAGCTAAAACCAAGCTGGGGACCAGCTAAAACCAGCTCACCAGCTTATGCTGGTCTTAGCTGGATTTTTCAGTAGGGCAACTTAGCCATTCTTTGTTTTCACCGTCGCAAACGGAAATACCTATGATGCAGTTTTTTTACCTGACGGGAGGGGTTCTGGTGGACCAATCACAGCGCTTGCGGTCCGCGTAGAACTGACGCGCTGTTAAATTTTTTTGCGAGGTGCGCGTCAGGCTACACAGAGCTACGCACGACTATAAATCGCCCTCAAGCCCTCACTATAATAGGTAAATCCATATATTTTAAGTCTTTGTGATCTTACACAATTTTGATTCTCAAGAAAATGTATCTTGTTTAAGGATGTTTAGACATTTTTAATAGTAAACAAACATACTGATTAAGGAAAAGATGCACAAGATATGTAAGATTAAATCTATGGGCTGTATCTCCAGTCTCTTCTGAAGGCAGAGCTTAGAGCAGTGCTGCTTTATTGATCTGACTGGACTCCCCAATGACCTGCAATGTTTACACTGGACTTGAATGACTAATGCAGTGAAACTCACTTCCAACAGCACTCTCTCTCTCTCTCTTTCTCTCTCTCTGTCTCTCATACAAACACACTTACTGTATAAAGCTTTCATTCATTCCCTATACTTATATTGTTTTGTTTGCTTTGTTGAATGAAGTACAATACCAATGCTTTGGGCGATTCTGAGTCACAAACGTCTATTAATTTTTACATTTGTTGTGCTCTTTTGGATAATGTTATTACCCGCAGTGGTGTAGTTGACTGGAGCAGCCTTCAGTAAATTAGATCAAATAGATTTAATGAAATGGCTCCCAAAAGCATGAGGCCTGCATATATCATTCATATGTCAGTCAGTCATGTGTCTATTACATTACTCTGTGTACTGTAATTATGCTAAATTATTATAGTAGTCTAAATTAACAATATAATGTTTGCCAAAGGTACTGGTGGGGTTCAGAATTAACTAAATGGATTTGAACCCAGAAGGGAGATACTGCATTCCAAACACAAAGAAATGCTGATAGCTTAAAGCTTTATTGGCTGATGCCTTTAAATTGAGGTATGCTGATTGGTCTAGTTAAATGTCTCAAGGTTGGTTTAGTCACATGGTCGTGGATGAAAGAGGGTTGTTATTGATGCTCACACAGTCTAATGGTTCCAGGGCTGCTCATTTTCTTGCGGTACAGTATCATTTTCATTATGCTCTTCTATTTTACCTGAGCTCTGTCTGCTTGGGCAACTGGAGGACAAGCCATTAGGCAATAGGAGTGGAAATTGAATTGATTCTTAAAACGTTTTGTAACTTTACAGGCATACTAAACATAATGCAATGTTGTACCTTTTTGGGTACATTACTGTACCTTAATGATCTATTGGGTACCTTAAAAGCTACATTTAATGGTTTTGTACCCCTAATATTTAGCTGGTACAAAATCCCCATTAAAACATAAATTAGTCACACCCAGGCCTGATTACTGGCACATTTGTTCGCAATCAAGAAATCACTTAAACAGGACCTGCCTGACAAAGTGAAGTAGATCCTCAAAAGATCCTCAAAAACTATACATCATGTTGAGATCCAAAGAAATTCAGGAACAAATAAGAAAGAAAGTACTTGAGATCTATCAGTCTGGAAATGGTTATAAAACCATTTCTAAAGCTTGGGGACTCCAAACGTACCACAGCGAGAGCTATTATCCACAAATGGCAAAACATGGAACAGTGGTGAACCTTCCCAGGAGTGTCCGGCTGACCAAAATTACCCCAAGAGCGCAGCGACGACTCATCAAAGAGGCCACACAAGACCACTAAAACAACACCCAAAGAACTGCAGGCCTCACTTGCCTCAGTTAAGGTCAGTGTTAATGACTCTACCATAAGTAAGAGACTGGGCAAAAATGGCTTGCTGGGCAGAGTTCCAAGACGAAAACCCCTGCTGAGCAAAAAGAAGATAAATGCTCGTCTCAGTTTTTTCTTGATGATCCCCAAGACTTTCGGCAAATACTCTCTGGACTGACGAGACAAAAGTTGAACTGTGGTAAAAGTAATACAGCATTTCAGAAAATGAACATCATACAAACAGTGAAATATGGTGGTGGTAGTATGATGGTCTGGGGCTGTTTTGCTGCTTCAGGACCTAGAAGTGAAACCATGAATTCAGCTGTCTACCAAAAAATCCAGAAGGTCAATGTCCAGCCATCTGTTTGTGACCTTAAGCTGAAGCAAACTTGGGTTTCTTCGCAGGACAATGATCCAAAACACACCAGCAAGTCCACCTCTGAATTAGCCTGGCTCCGCCCTCCTACGTGCTTCCGCTTAATTTTCATTTCGCTTCAGAACAACGTCTGGGACTGCTGTGTAGAGTTTCGTTTTCTCCAGCAAAAATCTGCAGGTCCAATCAGCGAACAGCGGGGAGTGGCTAAGAACGCAGACGTTGAGGTTGTGCGCCAGACTGAGTGACATGCATCACGACCAAACGTTACCGATTGGTTATGGCAGATTCAGAGTGACTCTGGGCAGATCCAATAGTTTTAAACTTCAACAGAGGACCCTCCTTAACGGAAGTAATGCTTTGCAATGGAGCGTGGCCAGACTCTCTGTACAAATGAAATGAATGTACAAGAGTCTGGTTGCACCAGGCTACCTCTGAATGGCTAAAGAAAAACAAAATTAAGACTGTGTAGTGGCGTAGTCAAAGTCCTGACCTTAATCTAATTGAGATGCTGTGGTATGACCTTAAAAAGGCGGTTCATGCTCGAAAACCCTCCAAATTTGGCTGAATTACAACAATTCTGCAAAGATGAGACTCAATGCAAGTTATCACAAACGCTTGATTGCAGTTGTTGTTGCTAAGGGTGGCCCAACCAGTTATTTGGTTTAGGGGGCAAACACTTAATAAAAACCTTTTAACCATTTAAAAACTGCATGTTGTGTTTACTTGTCTTATCTTTGATTGTTTCAGATCATGAAACTAATTTTAATATTAAAGTGTGACAAACATGCAAAAAATCAGGAAGGGGGCCAACACTTTTTTACACCACTGTAGGTCCTTATGGTATAATTATATGAAGAGGTTCGTTGCAAAACGAGATACATTTTTGTCAAAACATGTTTATTATTATGTTATCATGGTATTATTATTTTTTTGGTGCTACTTAGCTGTATTTTTTAAGTTATGAAGGTTTAAATCAAAACAAATCAACTGCAGTTGAACTGATATTAATTGGAATGCACAACCAAAAAACGAGATTTCTGAACAATTAAAAAAACGGATTTATCTCGTTTTGCAACGAAACTCTTCATATATAAGTTCACGAAAATCAAAAAAATAATAATTTAGATTCATTGATTACAATTTTAAGACTTTTTCTAATCGTAATTTTTTCTTGCATTTACAAACAATGACAAAGTATCAAGTTTTATGAAGAACCTAATTAAGGCTTAATAAAGTATCACATAATGGGTATAAAGGACTGATGGGCTATACAGTATGTATCTTTGTCAGCAAAAGACCAAAATTAATTAGTTGTTCCACTAACAATCTTCTTCTCCAGAGATCTGTTAACCAAATCGTTATACTTGTGAGCTGAATTCAAGAACCATACGACTCATTTAGATATAATACAAGGCAAATATTTGACTTGAAAGAATGATTTATATACCGATTGGACGTACTTAGTGGATGCCAGTGAATATACAAGAAGAGACAGGGCAGCTATCAACATTTTTTGTGAATATCAACTTAATTTTCTTACATTAAGCCATCGCTTCAAAAAAAATTGCAAAACAGCATCGGAGCCACAGGGACTACTTTTTATAATGCTTTGCGGTCCCCATTCATTGTAATTTCACATAAAAGCGCATTGTTCGGTATTTCCATTATTGTTCTAAAAATAAAAGAAACCCAAATGGGTTTGGACTGGCATGTGGTTAAATAAACAGAATTTTCAAGGATTTTGAGTGAAATAAAATTGTGTGTTAGTCACAGATGTGAATGTTTTCTGTGTGTGTGAAGCTCTGGGGCAGAGGGGCTGGCGACTCTTTTGGGAATAGAGAGATGTTAATGAGGAGAATACAGAGGGAGGCCTGGAGGAGGTGAAATGCTCAGGTGACTAGCATGAACTGGGAGATGAACATTGATTCATCAGGCAGCATTTGGCTATATTTAGCTTCTCGCCTGATTTGAACCCTCCACTCTTCTCTGCCCTACATACAGCATATGTAGTGTATGTTTGTCTACACGTGTGAGTGTAATATGATCTTAAAGGGATAGTTTACAAAAAAATATATATATTTTTTGAAACATATTTTGAAAAATGTTACCAACGAACCAATCTGTGGCACGATCTACTGCCATAGTATTATTTTCCCACTATGGAAGTCAGGGGTGCCCAGGGCTGTCATTAGACCCCTTTTACCTGGGCATGTGCCCCAGTGTAAATCTACAATTTACTTTAATTGTCAGTGTATTCATTTGAATTGATAATCACTGCCAAAAAAAACGAAACAAAAATCAATATACATTGCAACATAGTGACCCAATTCACGCATGTTAAAGCGAAGCATTCGCACTTTAACCCAGAACACAACGTGCGACTATGTGTTGCCAAGTTGTGGCCTTCAGAGTTAAGAATTGAGTTACATTTAACTGTTTGTGCGAGTTGAATTTTTCAGTGGGTAAAGATGGAAAAATTTTGTTAATTAGTTGATGGTATTTGGACTGTCTGTGAATGATCATTTGGATGTTTCTGGGCTAGTTTTCAATGTTGATTGGGCTGGTTTGTTAAGCGGATCTGGCAACTCACACAGCCGCGCAGAAGTCCAGGTGACAGTATGTGATTAAGATATGCTATGAAACATGACGAAACTACAGTGAGTTTCTAAATAACATCAATAATCTTATTTTTATTCGATCATTATGGCTCCTGTGGTGAACATCTGATTTTTTGTGTGAAGCTGGGAAAGAGAAGCAAAAAGGAGAGGGGAGCTAAGACTTGATAAACAAACTCAGGTCAGTTTACATGTCAGATGAATTGTTGCTGAGACAACACATGTTCGTGTTTTGTACTGTTGTTGATTGTGTATGATAACAATCAATCATTTTTTAGATATAAATTAATTTTTAATTCACTACCTTTCCTAGTACTTGTTGCAGTGTAGGGATAGAGTTAAGGAAAAATTGAATAGTATATTGTGATGCACACTTCTGCAGGCTTTTAAGAAAAAGTGATAGAAAAAGTAATGGGGGGCCTGTGCCACAGTACAGCTTTATGTCTAGCAACGCCTCTGGTGGTGCCCCAGATTTGCTTGGGTACAAACATTCTTTAAAATATCTGCCTTTGTAATCAGCAGAACAAAAAAGCAAGTTTGAAACAACTTAGGGGTGAGTAAATGACGACAAATTTTCATTTTTCTGTGAACTTTTTTTAAGATACCATAGCAACAATTTAAATAATACTTCATTATGAATTTTAAATTGCTGTCTTATATGCTGTATCACCATTCAACATTCTGAGTAAAACTATGAGAAAAATGTTATGTATCACACAAGTCAAAGTGAAGTTAAAGGAAAAGTATGTAAGAAATGTATATCAATTAATCATAAAATGGCCCTGATATGTCACTAGACATTAAGAAATCATTTTCATTTCAAATACTTATATCACTCACAACAGTGGTCCGGCCAGGATATTGTCATTAAAAAAGTGGAGTTGCAGCCCTCAACTGATGTTTATGTTGTCATTTTGTGTATTGGCCACCAGTTGTTGTGATTGCAGTACCAGTTTTAGCCACAAGTTTTGTGATTGCAATACCAGTTTTGGCCACAATCCTACATACTGTTCCTTTAAGCGCCATAGTCAGGAATTCTGTATACCGTATTTTTCGGTCTATAAGCCGTGGTTTTTTTTCATAAGTTGGCTGGTGCTGCGTCCTATAGTCAGGTGCGCCTTGTGAGTCAGATAGAAATAATTTTGACATTTATGAGGCAAGAGACAACATAACGTCTACAGCCGCGAGAGTCCGCCATATGCTGCTTCTGTATTTATGTCATTCAATGGATTCAGTAATGTGGAATGACGAGTATGTGAACTTCACGCTAGTTGGCTTGTTCGGTCAATTTAGCCTATTCAACCTTTCAGGTAAGTTCTGTATGCCATGGTTTATCATTTAAATAACTGATAATATTACTTTAACATACAGACATCTATTCAGCCTGCTGTTGTTTAGTTGAATAACTTGCCTTTCCAGATTAAATGTCTGTTCTTCGGCTTGGATTTTGTGAAATAATTTTCTAAATAAATGCGACGTATAGTCCTGTGACTTATATATGTTATTTCTTCTTAATGACGCATTTTTGAATGATGCGGCTTATACTCCGGAAAGTACGGTAAATGCTTTACGTTAAACTTGCATTGAACTCCATTTATAATGTTTTTTCTGTCCCGTTGTAAATTTGACCCTCTACGTATATGATAGGATCAAGGTAATAGACTTTGGTGAATTGTGAAGGCATTTTAATAGGCTAATGAAATCAGGTCATGGTCTTTAACGGTCTTTAGCATCTTTTATTGCTGCCAATGTATCCTTTCAGAATTTGCAGATTACAGTGTCTCGGAGGATCATTTCATGTAATAGCTTAGATGAGATGAAGCATTATACACAATGCGCTCAATACACGCACACAAAAATTACAACACCACTAATATAATTCCACTCTCTCAGAGACATCCAGTTCATTTTTGATGTGCAAAGCCCATATTTGAGACACAACCATGACACATTATTAAACACATACACAAGAACAAGCGTAATTGTGCGTTTTTAATCATCTGTACTTCACCCGTGTGTCAATTGAGTATGTGTGGGTGTAAGCATGCATGTATATGGTTCTCCGGGATGCTCCATTCTGTGTACCTGGCTAAGGGAATTAAATGTCACTCAGAAAGATTGATGTGTAGTGTGATAGCAGCTCGTGAAAGAGCACCAAAGGCTGCTGGGAAGGAACCTCATCTCTCAGTGTATCTGAATTCAAGATACACTCTGAATGTACACACATAAAAGACTTGAAACCTGATACCTGTATCTATCTATCTATCTATCTATCTATCTATCTATCTATCTATCTATCTATCTATCTATCTATCTATCTATCTATCTATCTATCTAGCTATCTAGCTATCTAGCTAGCTATGTACAGGCCTGTGTGTGTGTGTGTATTGGGCAGGGACAGACTCAGGCATCTCTAGGGTTTTGTCAAGGTTTGTCAGGGGGTTACCTTGACAACACGAGTGGGGACTAGTGCCAGACATATCACCATAATGAAAAGGTTAGGGTTTCATTGCTCAAGGGACTCTGGTCCAATCGCAAATCAGTTCCTCAAAGTCTGTCCCGCACCCCTCTTTAAAGCATTCTGAGATTTTTTCAGCAGCTGATAAACATGAGTTTGTGTGTTAGTGTGTGTCTTGCCCCAGGATACCTATCATATTTACTGTAGGTCTTAACAAAAACCTATTATTCATTTCATCATGGGACCCTCAAAGGCCCTTTTTTGTCATTTTGCAAGAGAATGCCTTTTAGGTAAATCACATACCTCAATACATTACTGAGATGCAGCGTGTTGCAGTAATCATGCATGGATTTTTTTCTGGTTAACGATAGTCATTACTATATTGTGATATTTTAGGATTTTAGGACGTGTCGTAATGGATTTAATGGCACAGGCAGCATGCTCTGTTTGTTAAATGTCAAGTATGTGCATATGACATTCTTTTCTCTCATATGTATCTCTCTCTTTCTCTCTCCTATACGCATTGCCTTATGTGGAATCAGGTGGATCAGGTTAGTGTTTTTAAATCATTCTTTCTGTTCCCAGCTGGCACCAAAACATCATATTCATATTTGCATGTTAAAGATTTAATTCAAGGACCTTTAACAGCGAGTTAGTCCTTGCATTTCTGTCATAAGAGCTTCCACTTATCTGGGAAGATTTTTCAATGTATGTGGAAACATGGATCCAGGAATTTGCATCAGTGAGGTCAGACACTGGTGTTGGGTGATGCAGTCTGCCTCACAGTCAGATCTCCTTTTCATCCCAAAGGTGTTTGTTGAGGGTCAGGTCTGGGCTTTGTGCAGACCAGTCAAGGTCTTTCACATCAGACTCAGTAAACCATTTTTGTATGGACCTTACTTTGTGAATCGAAAAGGGGCGTTAAAGGTGCTGTGTGTAATTTTTAGAAGGACCTCTTGACAGATATGCAAAATAATATACAAATCTATATTATCAGGGGTTTATAAAGATCTTTTTATAATGAACCGTTATGTATATAACCTTAGAATTAGACGTTTTATCTACATACACAGAGGGTCCCCTTACGTGGAAGTCGCCATTTTGTGCCGCCATGTTTCTACAGAAGCCCTTAATGGACAAACTTTTTAACTAAGTTGTCTCTGTCAATTACATGTTTTTCCGGTGGCGGCTACCATAGCTTTTCTATGCGTTTCAAAAGCGAGGGGTGAGCAGTTGACTGAGCCGTTGGTTGCGATTCGCAACCTCACCACTGAATGCCGCTAAAATTTAAACACTGCACCTTTAAAGTATGTTTCCAATTGTTTCCATTAGAAGTGTGGTGCTTTTTTCACACTGAAAGCCGGCGCTAAGTGACAAGAGTTAAAATAAATTCAACTTTGGGTAAAAAGCTCAGCGCGTCAATGTCAGTTCTCACACGGCTGTCCAATCACAATGGAGGAGGGGTGGGATAAACATCACAACAACCAACCGGCGCATCGTTCAACGACTGATAAACAAAGCAGAAGTATCATAAAGCGCTCAGCTGAAAAAAGCTAGCAGTCGGTTGAAAACAAAGCTGGTGGTCGGCGTCCTCCTGGCGTTTTCAGATGTGTTTTAAAGCTATGGTGTGCACGCCCCCTAAAGCTGCATTCAGACTAGCAGTAGCAGAGCGACGCAATCTCATTGATTTCAATGAAAGATTGCCGACTTCCGGCAACACGAGCGACACTCATCATTGGCGACTGGATGGGGCGTGTCCAGTCGCACGTTAAAGTTGAGAAATGTTTAACTTTATGCATATTATGAGCGACTTTCGGGAGCGAATACCAATGAGAACGAAGCAGTGGAGTTCACGTCATCCATCTCTCGTCAGTTACTGGAGTAGATGGTACTCATTTGTTTATTACAACCAGATATAGAAACGCCTCTTTTGAAAGAGACGAGCGACACACAGCGACGAAGTCGCTTATAATGTGAATGTACCTTTACAAACTTTTTACAAAGTTGGAAGCTTGAAATTCACTGAAATGTCATGGTATGCCATAGCATTAGGATTTGTCTTTGATGATATTATTAGAATAAGCAAATATCCACTATTTATATCGACCTAACTTTGAGTATATCTCTAATCTAAACCTCTGGTTAAAATGTCCATCTTTAAATTTAGATTCAACTGGATTCCTTAAAGCTCTTAAGTCTGATTTATTTCAACATCAAACAATACAGAATATTATTAAGAAGGGGTTTCTAAGAAGCCAAACTCACTTTATTGTGAGTATTTACTGTGCACTGATAACGGATTTCAAGGACATGGGAAGCAAGTTGGTCTGTGAAACCTATCCCACCCGACACCTGCATCAGAACAATAGACCTGATAACACACTCTGTAATACACTTTTATGCCCAGTATAATCCATTATTAATTGGATCAGGAACATTTTTAAGCTGTAACCTTGAGGGAGAAGGCCCGTGGGAGGTCTTGTAGTGGCCATGTTGTCCTGAAATGGGTGCAGATGCTTTTGACTCTTGGCTGAGTTTAGCAGAATGCACTTAGTCCATATTTGATTATTTTCCCCCTCTAACAGCAAGTGCTGCTACGAACTGTGTATTGAATCTTAAATAGTCACAAAGGTGATGGAAGGCTGGTGGTTTGAAATGCACGTTCAACCCTTAACCCATCCAGATTTCCACCAATGGAAATGGTTCACAAACCAGTAACATTAGAGGGCTGGGGCAATGATCCAGTGTTAACTGAATCTAAAATAATGAATAAGGCAGCAGGGATCTCCAGTTAACGCACAAGCCGATTAAATATCCATCTTGAATGCACTGTAATTTGCTTTGGATAAAATAATCTCATAAATATTAATGGAAATGCAGGCCGGTTTTAAGAGAGGTCTTCAGATCCACCAGCCAAACACCAGCTGTGATGTCACAACAGATAGGAAAAAGAGATTAATAGAAACTAAATATATTTTGAGGAAGGTGGACTGTCCCTGCAACTAATTGACTTGTCTGCTCAAAATGTAACAAACACTATTTAAAAACGTTCCTTTAAAGTACCAGAATGTTTTTTTTACCTACATATTGAATATTTATCTCCATATTCAACATTTAATATCTGCTTGAATTCTGTAACCCAGTAGCCCAGAGAGACAAAATGGCATATTACTGTATGCATTAAAAGGGTTAGTACAAAAATGGCTTTAGTGTTTTATTTTTATGTTAAAATCTGAATCAATGGAAGAGATCTGTTTTACTTGGAAAGTTTTACTATTTTTGTTGCTGACAATGGATCACGTAGACAAACCTGACTGAACACATGCACACACTAATATTTTATTTAAAGAACCCATATTTTCCTTTTCATGATTTTACATTTCTTTTGGTGTGTAAGTGTGTGATAGTGAATGTTAATGATCTGCAAAGTTACAAATCCCTACGATGTCTATGATGACGCAAGTTATCGTCTTCAACTGAAATCTCTTTTCTTGGACTACAATGAACGTGAGGTTTACTTCCGCAGCGAGTCGATGTAGCTTCCATGCACATTATTATAATTCTGCCCAGTGACTCACAGATTTTAAGTAGTCTATGCTTTAAAATTTTAAGAATTGTAACTATTCAAGCCATGATTCAAACACGAGTTTTGAGCAGTGTAGAGTAGCGCTTGCTGTTTGTCGTTTCTATGATCACAAATGCAGACATGGCTTTTATTATAGTATCCTTACCTTATCAATCTGTTAAGTTTTGCTCAAGCTGCGACATAGTGGAGCAAAAATAATGTAGGGTTTCTGGAAAATAATGTGTTTTTGAACCATAAACCATGTGAACACATTGCATTACACCACATTCACAAAAAAACATTTTTTTTAGCAACGCAATAGGGGCTCTTTAAATCTCTTCTGAGGTCATTCCGACCTTTAAATAACTTCCTATTTGTGTGCATTAGTGAGGCTCAGGAATAATTATATAGAGATATCTTAATTCCCACATCAGTTGAGGCTCAGTACATTTATCAACATCTCCCACGATGGCTCTCATTTACAAACATATATGCTTTAAATGGGTGTTTGCATTTGAACATTTATATGTATGTACATATTTTTCATACACGCATATGGCACACCATTTTACACTCACATGTATAATTTATTACACCGGCTGATATGCAGAGATGCTATTGGAAATATTGTCATATTACAGTAATGTTGTGTCATTCACAGATGTATGAAGTGTAAATGGATCTTACAGAGAGCTGCTTTCTCTGTCTCTCTCTCTTTCGCTCTCCGTGTTTGTGTACTTTATGTTCATTCCTCATCTTTTTTCTTGCTGTTCTGTGATTTAATAAAATGTGCAGAGTGAACAGAGTAACATTAGAAGAACCAGAGAACAGCATTTGATAAGACTGGGATAAGGGGAGAGGACCTGGGATTATTAGTCTGCTTCCCAAAGGGGTGAGGCAACATGGGATTTGTGTATCTATGGGAGGGGGTGGGACAAATTATTTTACATTTTACAAACTGTCAGAAATTAAAGGTACAAAAGCCGTCTTTAGGATGGTACTGTACCCTCTGAAATGGCCCTGATTTGTAGCATTTAAGTACAGATATGTACCTCTGAGGTACCAATATGTACCTTTGATGTGCTAATATGCACCCTTTAGCTACAATGGTGTACTTTTTAAAATGATACCACCCAAATGACAGCTTTATTTCTAAGAGTCCACAATTCCCTGTGGGACATTTTTGTCTTTTGTGGGTGAAAATCATATGAGTTTGGTTCCAAAACGCAATAAATCATTTTTTTTTTCAAATTAGTTACCGCCAAAATCAGTATTGTATCAGGTCACTATTAAAAGGTAAATTCTTTATTTTACGCAAAATCCAATATCCGCTGTGTTGTTCTTTTCTCCTTTTTTTCCCAAAATGTGTTAAACGGCAGCCCTCCTTCTCCGCAGAATGCAATTAATCCACTCAACAAATCACATTGCACCATTTCACGCATTTTGATGGCATTGATAAACCTGTTGTGGTTTTCTATGACAGGGAAGAAACGTATCCAAATCGAATAATTTACGCGAGATGCACTCGGGAGACGGAAAAATGCCAGCTGTTGCTTGTTCTCAAACAATCGTATCAAGCTTCTGTCATGCTAACACATTGACCCCAGGGGATCTTATGAAAATCTTTCCATTATTTTACTCAAAGTCAACGAAAATCGATCAGGACCAAAATATTTTACAGCTGATCGCTGTCAAAAGTTCAGCAACGACATCCCAAGATAACAGCAGCAATGACAGTGTTCTTAAAATGACAAAGTGTTTTGATTAATGACATTAATGTTTATTTTTTTATCAGTGTATACCACTAGTCAACTAAATGAATATAACATTGCAAAGATGAATGCACATTTATATATTGATTCAATAGATTTATAGCATTTTGAAAAAAAAAAACTTGTCATGGATTTTTTGCATTTGGGTAAAAAATAATCAGTTTTTATAATAAATATTTGAAAATCAAATTATGTTTTATTATTAAGGTTTTGAATTTTTAATGTTATTAACCTAACTATGCTATGGGAAAGTTTGTAAAAGAAATAATGGTTTTCATCTTCTTTCATCACTTTCTTGATATAGAAAACATGGTTTTTACCGAAATTAGTTAAAATGGATTTATTGCGTTTTGGAACCAAAATCGTCATAGTCATATATAGTTTTAAAAAATAAAATAATGATAAAAAAAATGTAAGTTATGGAATTCAACAGGAATTACATTTATCTCTATATAAAATACAATAGACATTTTAATAATAATTTTGAAATCTATGAAATTGGAGTAAAAACTAAGAATTTCTGGTAACCCAACCTACAGTATTAAAAGTCTAACAGTATTTTACTGTCCTAATGAGATATAAGCTTATATTTACAATGTTTAAATATTATTGATTTGGGTCAGAAGGTATCTCAAGGGATTGAGTTGTGGCACAGTGGGAAAATGTTGCCTGTATGATATCTATAGCCTGTTGTGCCAAGATGGTAAAGGGTTGGCTGGTATGGGAACAATGGCAGATTTGAATGGCCAAAGAGGCCATATAACTGACACGTAAAGCAACCAATCACATTTCGCTTTGTGTAGCGTCTGTGTTTAGGGGCTTGGAGAGGTTGCCTCATAACAGACTGAGCGGTGTGCAACCACAATTCACGAATGCCTTTAAAGTTTATAATTACAATAGCAAACACATTGGTATTATGGTAGTGTTTTATCTTACAGATTAGTATAAATGTTTTATATGGTATGCTTTTAATGTGTTTCATGGTTAAGGTCTACATGAATTAAGTTTTAAGTTGTCTCTCTGTTGCTTGCATATGAATGTGTTATTCCATAGCTGGGCCTGGAGGAGATAAGGGTGTCCATGGTAAGGATAACAAATAGTTGTATGATGTGTTAGAGAACAAAGACACTGAGTTTTACCACCCATGGGAGGATTTATGTACCAGCTTGGAATGTTATATGTAAACATGAAAACTTTCTTCTTCGATCAGATGGCTTTGTGTTGTTTCCGGGTGGAGCGTCAAAGATCACGTCACACTTGTTGCGGAAATCCTGAATCATTCAAATAAGAAATTATGCTTGTTGTTTAGCATCATTTGCAGTTTCAGATTGATCAGTTAACAAAGCTTTTACATCTCAGGTTAATGGCAAGAAAGTCTTTAGAAGTGTGTGTCTGGAGTGCTTACAGTACAGTATGTACCTCTTGAGCTCAATGCGCTAGCCAAGTAACTGCCATTGAAATAAATAGGAACAGAAACAGATTTGATTATAATACCTGCTTTCTCCATGTATTATACACCTCCTTGTTTTTGCACATAGGAATTATGTCACTTTATTTCCACGAAAACTGTTCTGATGTCATTGTTTCAGGAATGTTAATATCAGTGTCCCAGTTTGCCGTGGAAGTGAATGGACTCTCTGTCTAATGGGATATAGATTAAAACGCAAACTAATTAAAAGACCCATTAAAAGTTTAGGAAGACACTGCCCTTGTCATGGATAGAAAGCGAGAAAATGATCAAGAGAGAGCGATGCCTGCCAATAACCAGCCACAGGTTTGAGGCAGAGGGAAGTTTTTCCACTGCTATCCTAAAGAGCCCCTATTATGTTGCTAAAAAACATTATTTTGTGTATTTGGTGTAATGGTTAAAAAACACATTATTTTCCACCGTACATTGTTGTTGCTCCTCTATGCCCTGCTTTCCTGAAACGCGTAGATTTCTAAAAAGCACGCTGTGCTCCGATTGGCCCAGCTATCCAATGCGTTGTGATTGGCTTAATACCTCAAGCGAGTGTGCTGGAAATGTGTGGCTCCATGCAATATTTGGAATATCAGCTCCCAACAGGAGATAACATCGGCTTTACTTCCTAATCAATAAAACTGATCCAGAAAATGCAAATAACCAAGCTGATCAATCAACTTGAGCAGGATGTAACAGATTGGTAAAGATACTTAAACATAAAAAAAATATTTTGAGAACTGTTATTTACCTTACTAGTCATATCAATGTTTTGGGTATTTTTTGCAGTCTATAGCACTATTCGGACGGGATTCGTTTTCCAAACAACGTTTGAGTTTCAACGTGTCCCCCAGGACGTCTGTGATTTTATGTACCGATTCGGACGGGATTAAAATGATGCAGGCTATTCCAGAGATGGGAGTATCTGTTTCATGCATTTCGGCGTTGCAGAAGAGCACGTGCTCTGGATACGTGTGTTTGTAATGTTTAATATATTGCTGTAAATGTAAAATTATGACAGAACATGTAATTTATTAATTTAATTTTAACAAATCAAAATAAAATATACAAATCCTACTAAAGTAGCCTACGTGTTTTATATAACTGTCTGCTTATAATAAACACAAAGAAATGAAGAAATAATGATTAATAACAATTTATTGTCTTTATTAATTAACATTACCATTCCGGAGTTGAACAACTTTGACCGGAGTTTCTTATAACGTTAATGATATTACAGTGGCCAGACTTAACAGTGTTTGATATTCAGCTCGTTTTGATTTAATTATTTTATTTTGCTGAATGCGAAAAAACATTCATATCTGAATGAATGGGACTCAGAAAATACAATATACGCGCATTAGTAAGACCTTACGGCAGATCACGTTGGCCAAAACACGAAATGAACCGCGTTTTCAAAAGATATTGCGGGCAAACACAGACATTTGCATTCGGATGGGATTACATTTCTCAGAGGACCTCTGAGTTCGGCGAAAAACAGTAGGTAAATTGCTCTGGAATTCTTAAGGAGGTCGTCAGAGAAAAACCCAGACATGGCCGATTCGGACGGTATTAAAAACACAGAGGACCTCTGAGAAGCACGATTTTCTCAGAGGTCCCCCTGTAAAACTAATCCCGTCCGAATAGGACTTATGGCAGTGTGAGAAATAGCCCACTATACCCTCATTCACTATGCGCAACATTAGTCCATTCATATAGTTCATTCGAAGGAGTGCATGAAAATTCGGACACTTAAGCTCACCTCAGTGGACAAGTAGCGGCTAGCTGTGAGTGTACATCGGTGGTACAATCATTATTGCAGTGCATTGTGGGATTGAATGAGTGCACTCAATAATGTTCACTATGATCACCATTAAAAATAGATGTCCCCAAAACAGTGCACTATTTAAGGGTATATGGAACTTGGGACACAACCTATGTGATTTTGCCACTGGTTTATTGTCTGCCAGTCCAACCATAAAAGTAATAGCACAACGTTTTAACAACCAGCCAAGCCATTTTTTATTTATTTGTTCATTTATTAATTTTGTTATGGGTCTTAAAATATGTGACCCAGTCTGTGAAATCCATAAAGTCTCATAATCTGGGATTAGAGCATCAAAGTTTTATTTCACTCATTCATTTCAATCTTTGACATGACCTTACCCCAGTCAATATTATAGATATCAAGATTGTATTTTCACATAATGTTCTTTACATTACGTAGGATGATTTTATGTCGAAAACATGAAATCACCAAAAATTACTTCAGCTGGGTTGGTATTTTGACAGATTACAGACAAATAATACAAGCTAAGCTGTCTACCCCACACATTTTAAATACTCTTAATACGTACATGACACACACATGCATAACTACACCCCACGCAAATAATTACTGACTCCACAAGGTCTGGTTCATACGCGATATCAAATGGGTTCTCCATGCCCATTTCACGGTGGAAAGTTTGCAGTATAGATTTGAATATGCAAACGAGGTCGCATGCATGATTAACAAGCTATTCCATAATGCAGATGAAACCCCCAAGAGCGGACGAGAAGTGCTCTCCATTACAAGTTCAAAGAATAGAATGAAGCTGATTTCTATGGTAATGCAAGCAACAAATCCTGCTCAATTTCTTAAAGATACTTCAGCTGTTCTATTGCACCTGAATGCCACCCTTATTGTCAGTGCCACTTACAGAAATATCAGATTCAATTATGCTGTGGTTTATTAACTAACATCCAACGATATGAACATCAGAAAATTAGATTTTCATGTCACTTTATAATTGGGTCTTGTGTGGGGGGGGGCAGAGAAGAGCACGGGGGACATTCAATAAATTAAATGATTTTAAAATGTTTAGGTTGCTGTAAAATGCTGCCTTCAATATCTTCTCGATGAAGGCATCTTAGTAGGGATGCAACACCAACATAATTTCTGTTGGGGAAGTCATGGTCTAATGGTTGGAGAGTCTGGCTTGTAACCCAAGAGTTGCCGGTTTGAATCTCATGTCTGGCAGGTTGTGACTGAGGTGTCCTTCACCAAGGCACATATTTCCCATTGCTCCCCAGCAATTATAGCTGCCCACTGCTCCAGGTGTGTGTGTGCATGACTTGCAGTCACAACTGGGATCGTTTAAATGCAAAGGTCAGATTTCAAGTATGGGTTACCATACATTGGTCATATGTCACAGCTTTCACTGTTGGGGCAGCATTTTTTTGAACTCGGTCACTGATTTACTAGCCTACCTACAGTCGTGTTCAAAATTATTCAACCCCAACTGAAATTGATTGTTTTGGCCGGTTTGACATTAATTTTGATCATTCAGTCATCCTGCTTACAATTACATCAAAGAGGCATGTGTAGGTCAGTCAAATATAACATAACATTTATAATGAAATAACCACAAATGTCTTTTCTGTGCTCACATCATTATCAGTTTTATTCAACCCCCAAGTGACATTCAATCTTAGTACTTAGTACAACATCCTTTTACAGTTAAAACAGCTTTTAAACGTGAAGCATAGCTTGACACAAGTGTCTTGCAGCGATCTACGGGTATCTTCGCCCATTCATCATGGGCAAAAGCCTCCAGTTCAGTCACATTCTTAGGCTTGCGCACTGCAACTGCTTTCTTTAAGTCCCACCAGAGGTTCTCAATCGGATTTAAGTCTGGTGACTGCGATGGCCACTTCAAAATGTTCCAGCCTTTTTTCTGCAACCATGCTCTAGTGGATTTGGAGGTATGCTTGGGATCATTGTCCTGTTGAAAGGTCCAACGTCTCCCAAGCCTCAGGTTTGTGACGGACTGCAACACATTGTCATCCAATATCTCCTGGTACTGAAGAGAATTCATGGTACCTTGCACACGCTGAAGTTTCCCTGTACCTGCAGAAGCAAAACAGCCCCAAAGCATGATTGACCCCCCACCATGCTACACAGTAGGCAAGGTGTTCTTTTCTTCATAGGCCTTGTTTTTCCTCCTCCAAACATAGCGTTGATCCATGGGCCCAAACAGTTCTAATTTTGTTTCATCAGTCCACAGAACACTATCCCAAAACTTCTGTGGTTTGTCCACATGACTTTTGGCATACTGCAGTCGACTCTTCTTATTCTTTGGAGACAGCAAGGGGGTGCGCCTGGGAGTTCTGGCATGGAGGCCTTCAGTACGCAGGGTGCGCCGTATTGTCTGAGCAGAAACTTCAGTACCCACATCTGACAAATCTTTTCTCAGTTCCTCAGCAGTCACACAGGGACTTTTTTCCACTCTACGCTTCAGATAGCGCACAGCAGTCGCAGTTAGCATCTTTTTTCTGACACGACCAGGAAGCGTTTCAACAGTGCCCTTTGCCTTGAATTTGCGAATGATGCTTCCTATGGTGTCTCTTGGTATGTTTAACATCTTTGCCATCTTCTTATAGCCATTGCCCTTCCTGTGAAGATTAATCACCTCTTCTCTTGTCTTCCTGGACCATTCTTTTGACTTCACCATGTTTGTAACCACACCAGTAAATGTTTAGAAGGAGTTGAGTATCACAGTCATTTTAAAGCTGCCTAATTGGTGCTTATTAGGCTTTATTGCTGTTCCCTGACATCCACAGGTGTTTTCAATACCTGATTGAAAACACTTCAATGAACCTCTGTTCTTCAGAGTGGTAGTTCTTTAAGGGGTTGAAGAATTCACAAAAGAAACATTTACTACTATATTACAAAACCAATTGATGTCATTTTAGTTGCATATGGTTCTTTAAGAAGTCATTGTAGGATTTCATTCTGAATACAATTACAAATGTACACTAAATTCCCTAAAACCCTTAACAGCATTGGGGGGTTGAATAATTTTGAACACAACTGTATACTCTAAAATCTCCTGGGTTTGGTAAAACATGGACAAACCCAACAACCATAACCAGAAAATGCCAAACATGGGTTCAAATAGCCCAACATAGGTTCATTAAAACATAGTGATTGATTTGTCCATATTTTTCCAAACCATGGTTTGAAACAGCCCAGCATTTATAGAGCGTAAGCCAAATAAACCTTTAGTTAAACTTAAATTCTCTCTTTCTCCATCAAATTGTGCTGAAATCAATGTGACCATTTGAGTGGAACCCCGATTAAGGCCACACTGGATCAATCCATAGTTTTTCCACACATTTTAACGCTGCAAGCCACTGTAATAAGGAAGAGAGATGGATTTTAGTTTTTTTCAGTGTGTTATCTTGTTCTAATGGATCAGGAAATGGCAATTTACTTTGTGTTTTTATCTTTTGTCATTCCAGCTATTTTAAGAAAAGGTGATACAGGTCCTCTGTGGTTCCCAACTTTTCTTTAATATATAGACGGTTTCATCGGACGCACGTGATACACGTCTGGATCCAAACCTTAAATTCCGGTTTTGTTTTTTTAATGGTCTGACTAGTTGCTAAACTGATCTCTTGAACAAATGCCTCGTTGAAAATAACAAATGTTTTGGTTTCCTAGGTAATCTATGTGCTGTTTTTTTGCTTGTTATTTAAATAAACTACATTTAAAGTACTTTGTTGTTATTTACTCTTAGCGGAGTTTACCGGAAGTTACGTGCGGACTGCGACAGCCGCATGTTTATGTTGTTACTGCTGAAACCATCTATAGGTACTGACAGAGATCTTAGATCCATCTAGCCGTAGGCCCTGTTAACATTAAAGCAATTTCATTTTAAAGTGGCGTTTCAAAATAAAAGTGATCATCGTCTACACGTGTTTCAGAAAAGACTGTAAATGCATGCAACTGTAAATGCATGAAACTTGACTATTCATGAACACCTGGGCATGCGCATACACAAGAGCTTATTAGCTCTCAAAACAACAGCTCAAACAGAACGCTTATAACGCTATGGGGTGGTTTCTGGACAGGGATTAGCTTTAGCCAGGACTAGGCCTTAGTTTAATTAGAAATTATAAGTAGTTTTAACAAGTGTGCCTCACTAAAACATTCATTATGTGCATTCTGAAGCAAAGCAAAGGACACTGATGTATTTTAAGATTATGTCAGTGCAAGTTGTTTTCAGTTTGGACAGCTCTTGTTTATTTTAGTCTAGGACTAGTCTAATCCCTGTCCGGGAAACCACCCCTATACAGTATATCCATCAGGACATGTGTTATCATGTGTTAATCAAGTTTGTATAGCGTTTATACTCTGTGGCACTAAGTGCACTATTTAGGGTGCAAGCCTCCATTTAACGAATTAAAATCACATGTTAAAGCTGACTCTGCCGTTATATGCTCTTATTAGTGGCAAAAATGTTTATTGTAGTACTTGTGTGCTTGTTTTGGGTGTTTGTGTTATAAATAAACACACAATGTTATTTTTAAGAGCGTTTGAACAGCTGAAAGACCTGCAGTTCCGTCTCCATGTATTTGCTTACACTCTCAGAAATAAAGGTACAAAAGTTGTCACTGGGACAGTACCCTTTCAAAAAGGTACACCTTTGTACCCAAAGAGTGCATATTAGTACTTTGAACTGCCAAAATGTACCTTAAAGGAACATATTTGTACCTAAATGGTACATATTAGGACCTTTTTTAAAGGGTACTGCCCCAGTGACAGCTTCGTACCTTTATTTTTGACAGTGTACATGATTGTTGCGGCTGGTCACTGTTATCTTTCGGTAGCATGATGGTCACATGATAGGGGCCTGACGAATCAGGGAAGGATATTCAATGATATTCAAAGATCCAGAACACTCAACCAGGGAGTGAATGTTGGCCTTTGTTTACATAAGTGTCCAGTTAGGTCTGTCAATACTGCATCGCAACCCATTCTAAAACAGGGGCCTTTAAAAAAGTCTTTGTTTATGAAGTTTGAAAACTCCAGGCATGAATGCCAGGTATAATCATAGCAAAAGTAATGTGTTTTAAAATGAAAACACGCTAATGCATATATATTGTTAAACTAATACATTGTAAATGTATTGTTAGACTATGAACAAAACAAGATTAAATTTTGCTGATTACTTATTAGAACTGCATTTACACCAATGATGCCCAATATATAATCTCTGTATTCATTTTTTGAATAAATGTTTATATTGTTACCGCCCCTGCTGTTGCATTCTCACCCCAGAAGTTCATGTCTGTCTCTCTTCTGTGTACACACATCTGCTGTGTGTGCTAACTATTATTTACATTCGCCCATTCTGTGTTTGTTTATTTTTTTGCATCAGAAACAATCGTTGCCAAGATAGGGCAAGGCATTAATTGTATGCAAATATATGAAAATTGATGTGACTCACAACGCTGTTCGTATTAGTGCTATGCAAATATCATTTGCTAAACAGGAATCTTGGAACGTCTCATGCTCGAACCTTGATCCAACCCCCACAAACCTCTTTTCTGCTAACCATACTAAATACACACAGTACGCCTCCCGCCCCCTCCTCATTAAATATTACTCTCCACACCAAATTTGATCCTGTTTTGGTTAGAGGCCATATATTTTAGCTGTTTCAGGCAAAAGATGTGTTTTTCTTATATGGAAGTTCTCGACATGTTTTATTTAAAATAAAAAAGGGGGTCAGAAAGAGATTTGGATGGAGAATAAGGCACGGTCAGAAGGTGGCAAGAAAAGCGTGTTTCCTCCATCTCTGCTATCATTTAGAAAGAGGAGGATGATTTTCTGCCTATTTGCATGCTGATAATGTTGCTCCTGTGCATATGGAAAGAAATTCAGTGCAGAAGGCATACCCACATATGGAGGCCCCCAGAAATCATGTTTAAAAAAAATGTAAATAAGTGAAAATACCTCCAAATAATTCGTTACAAAGTTATTTAGGTTAAATTCACATGACCTTACTTGGTCAATATTAAAGATATCAAGGTTAGATTTTCTCAGAATTTTCTTCACATTATGTTGGATCACATGCACATGCATGATGTTGCTACTCTATTGTATGTGCATGAAGGCATTTTTGTGAATCATTTCAGTGCATCATTAGAGCTTTACTTTAGGTCTGGCAAAACCAAAAACTATGTAACAGTTTACCTGCCTCCCTAAAAACCTTGTATCTCTGTCTCACTGGATTCACTTGTTGTCTGCTCTGTATTCGAGGGGGTATTCTGCTCTGAGACAGCTACAGTAGCAGAACTAGAAGACCAAACCTAATTTGAGACAAAACATAGATTTGTAAGCTTGTCTTAGACAGGTCATTTCTACAGGGGATATGAGACTCAGTGACACCGTGTATGCAAGAGTAACAGGAAATAGTGTGTGTGTGACAAGTAGCATGGAGTATAATAGTGACACTTGCGCTAAAACAGAGAATTTGCCTGAAGCAAACCCTGCAGCTACATACCAAGCTTTCACCGCGCTCACGCACATGCATGCACACACGTATCTAGTCTTACGTAATGTAAATGCATCGAGACAGTACTGTGCATAGTCATACTCCACATCGAAAAATGCTCTGCTGTTGTTTTGGAACTGATCAGGAGTGTCACCATACAAGAGAGAAAATTCATACGATACTAGATCCATTGAGTGTATACTGTGTGTGTGTGTGTGTGTGTGTGTGTGTGTGTGTGTGTGTGTGTGTGTGTGTGTGTGTGTGTGTGTGTGTGTGTGTGTGTGTGTGTGTGTGTGTGTGTGTGTGTGTGTGTGTGTGTGTGTGTGTGTGTGTGTGTGTGTGTGTGAATAATTGATGTTATGAGAGTTGTGTTGTGTTGCTGTAGAGTCTCTGTCACTCAGTACTGTCAACAGCTCCGAATCAGAACAGACACTGACCTGACAACTTCCTCTAGGGTCTCCTCTTCTGTCTCACTATACACACAAGAGAGATACAGAGATACTACAGCAGCAGTAACAGAATGAGACTGCACTCTATCAGACATTAAAATCTCTGCCTTCTGTCTGTTTGATTATGTGCATGGCTAAGTTTATTTGCCAGTCTGTGCCTTCCTCTTTCAACAAAATATCATCATGTATGTGTGTTTAAAGGAAAACACCACAGTTTTTTCAATATTTTACTATGTTCTTACCTCAACTTGAACAAATTAATACATACCTATGTTTTTTTAAGGCGTGCACTTAATCTTCGTACAGCACGTCGTGAATTAGTTAGCATTTAGCCTAGCCCAGTGGTTGTCAACTCCAGTCCTCAGGCCACCCCTCCCAGAACATTTCAGATGTCTCTATAAAACACCTGATTCAGTTAATCAGCTCATTAGTGTGTTAATTAAAGAAGCATTTCAAACATTCTGGAAGAAGCCTGATGAGTGGAATCAGGTGTTTTTATATAAGGAGACATCGAAAACTTTCTGGGGACTGGAGTTGAGAACCACTAGCCCCATTCAATGGGAAAGAAAGGTGATTTACGCAATTTTGATCTTGGCATGGTTGTTGGTTGCAGACGGGCCGGTTTGAGTATTTCACAATCTGCTTAGTTACTGGGATTTTTACGCACAACCATTTCTAGGGTTTACAAAGAATGGTGTGAAAAGGGAAAAAGCATCCAGTTTGTGGCAGTTCTGTGGGCAAAAATGTCTTGTTGATGCTAGAGGTCAGATGAGAATGGGCCAACTGATTTAAGCTGATAGAATAGCAACTTTGGCTTAAATAACCACTCGTTACAACCGAGGTATGCAGCAAAGCATTTGTGAAGCCACAACACGCAAAAGAAGACCACACCGGGTACCACTCATCTCCACTACAAATAGGAAAAAGAGGCTACAGTTTGTACAAGCTCACCAAAATTGGACAGTTGAAGGTCTGATGAGTCTCGATTTCTGTTGAGACATTCAGATGGTAGAGTCAGAATTTGGCGTAAACAGAATAAGAACATGGATCCATCATGCATTGTTACCACTGTGCAGGCTGGTGGTGGTGGTGTAATTGTGTGGGGGATGTTTTCTTGGCACACTTTAGGCCCCTTAGTGCCAATTGGGCATCGTTTAAATGCCACAACCTACCTGAGCATTGTTTCTGACCATGTCCATCCCTTTATGACCACCATGTACCCATCCTATGATGGCTACTTCCAGCAGGATAATGCACCATGTCAAATTGGTTTCTTGAACATGACAATGAGTTCACTGTACTAAAATGGCCCCCACAGTCACCAGATCTCAATCCAATAAAGCATCTTTGGGATGTGGTGGAACGGGAGCTTTGTGCCCTGGATGTGCATCCCACAAAACTCCATCAACTGCAAGATGCTATTCTATCAATATGGGCCAACATTTCTAAAGAATCATTTCAGCACCTTGTTGAATCAATGCCACGTAGAATTAAGGCAGTTCTGAAGGCGAAGGGGGGTTAAACACAGTATTAGTATGGTGTTCCTAATAATCCTGAAGGTGAGTGTATATTGTATGGTGGAAGAGCAAATTAGTTTGCAACTTTGCACAGGTGCACAGTAACATCATCACTCCTGCCTCTCGCTCAAACTTCCATCAATATTACTGTAATATGTTAACATTTTTTACAATGATAAAACATATCAACAGGTAAAATAATATAAAATCAACAAGTAAAACAAAAAAGTTTTGAGTAGACTATATCAAAAAGTAGCCCTCCAGATTGATTTATCCATTGTGTTATAGCCCCTGCATACAAAAAGGTTGGATACCCCTGCTGTATGCTTTTAAATCTCTCTGTTATTAATGTCATAAACGGTACGGTACACATAATTTACACCCTTTGGATCATTTTGGATAAAAGTATCTGTCAAATGCATAAGTGTAATTTTTTAAAATTGGATATTAAAAATATGTTGAGTAAGGGACATAATAAGCTGCATACACAAACAAGCTAGCTATTATATATATATATATATCAATATATAATTAAAATGCAGAATTACCTAGAATAAAGGAGCCTGTTGTTTAAAAAATATATATATATAAATATAAATATAAATAAATATATATATATATATATCAATATTTTTATATATATATATATTTATATATATATATATATATATATATATATATATATATATATATATATATATATATATATATATATATATATATATATATATATATATATATATATATATATATATATATATATATATATATATATATATATATATATATATATATATATATATATTTTAAACAACAGGCTCCTTTATTCTAGGTAATTCTGCATTTAAATTAAAGGTTAATAATACAATAAAAATTATTACTTTAATTAGCTATTTGGTAAAAAAATTCTGCGGACTTAACCGCCTAAGTTGCAATATATAATACATAATCAAATATTAAAAAAGAATGTTAAAGAATCTAGATAAAACCTTATAATATAAATATTTTAACTGTATCGCCCAGCCTTACCTCTGACCACCCACCAATCTCATGTTTTATTCATGAGGCATTTCCACTGACAATGCAGTTGTCTGAATCACAATACCCTACAAGTCTGACACTGATATAGGAAAGGGTGATTTAAAAACAGCCTCGGTTGTACATTGTGTGAGTGTGTGTGTTTGTGATTGATTGATACATTAAGGTTTGAATGACTCTGAAAGATCAGCTCGCTCATAGAAAGCCTCGCATCATGAATTCTGTACAGTTTCTCTCACTCTTCCTTTCACGTGCAAAAAATCACTTAATGTTCTAACGTCAAACTGAGAGGACTTCAAAACCATGCGGGTGTGAGTGATTGAAACGATGATGGGACTAGTCTCGAGAAAAAAAGGGACGCACGTACGTGCGCACGAGATCAGGCGGACCGATGGATTGATCCTTCTATCCCATGGTGACTCTGGCGCTCACCCGAGTCCGATACAATTGATCATAGAGACGGGACAAAGAGAGGCAAAAAAGAAAAATCTTTTATTTTTCGCCGGCATGCTTACACCAACTGCCTCTTCTGGGCTGATTTCTATTCTGCCGACAGAAACCCTCCAAGAATGTTATTGTGTTTCTGTCAGTGGTGCTTCAAGCTGATGGCCCGCCATGCCTGCCTGAGAAGCAAGGCAATTTCACATCTGGAGTGGGAATCTTCTTCCGTTGACAAAGCTACTCATCCCCCCCACACACACCCTCTTGTGTGTGATACTCTTCATCCGAATCAAATACAGGAATCAACGGGATCACAAAGTCTAATCAGCTGTCAAGTGGCTATGCTATCTGGCCTTATTAATCAAAACAAACCATACTGACCTTTTCAAACAATGTGATGGGACTGTGGAGCTTAGGGGATCATACCAAGATAATAATGAGATTAGAGAAGTCCAAACGTGGCAATGACCAATTACAAAAAAACCTCAAATAATGTCAACGATTAAAGGCGAAAAGTACTGTTAGAGCTAAGAGAGACTAAGGGAGGTAAACAGAAGATTTGGGGGATGAAGGAGGGGTTTGTGTAAAACAACACCCAATAGCATGGGCTGTGGAAATCTTCTGGAGGATGCAGGTTCAAACCATTTTTTCTCTTTGTCAACCAATTATTTAGCATTTATGTAAATGATCCCACACAAGGATTAGTCCATTTTCTTAAAAAAAAATCCAGATAATTAACTCACCACCATGTCATTCAAAACGTTGATGTCTTTCTTTGTTCAGCTGAGAAGAAATTATGTTTTTTTGAGGAAAACATTCCAGGATTTTTCTCATTTTAATAGATTTTAATGGACCCCAACACTTACCAGTTTTAATTCAGTTTAAAATTGCAGTTTCAAAGGACTCAAAAAGATCCCAAATGAGACATAAGGGTCTTATCTAGAGAAACGATTGTCATTTTTGGCACTTTTTAAACCACAACTTCTTGTCTTCCTCCGGTCATGTGATGCGCCAGCGCGACCTCACGCGATACGTCATCACGTCAAGTGGTCACAGATGATGTATGAAAACTACGCCCCAGTGTTTACAAGTGTGGAGAAAGAGGACCGTTCCGACGTTGTTGTATGTGGAATGATACTAATTAATGTCTTTGTGTCAGTTTATTGTTTAAAATGGTCCGCAAATGTGCGTTTCATATATGCAACATGTGACCTTTCCACAGCATTACACAATTACGTGAGGTCATGCTGGCGTATCACAAGACCGGAGATAGATGAGAAGTTGTGGTTTAAAAGTGCATATTTTTATTTTTATTGCCAAAAATGACAATTGTTTCGCTAGATAAGACCCTTATGCCTCGTTTGGGATCGTTTAGAGTTCTTTGAAACTGCAATTCCAAACCGCATCAAAACTGTTAAGCGTTGGGGTCCATTAAAGTCCATTAAAATGAGAAAAATACAGGAATGTTTTCCTCAAAAAACATAATTTATTCTCGAACATCAACATTTTGGATGACATGGTGTTGAGTAAATTATCTGGATTTTTTTTTTTTAAATTGACTAATCCTTTAAGGATAACAAAGCAACAACCAATAAGAAAAGCAACAGCGGGTCCAAATTGGGTCAAAAACTGACAAAAACTCAGTTTAATGCAGAATTTAAAATCTGTCACAAAGCTCTTCACATTCTTCATTTCTTTAATGTTTGTTTATTAAGTTTTTTGCTAATTGGCTAATAATCTTAGCTATCAATAATAGTATAACACTGTTATCATAATTCATCAACCAATTTCACAGACTTCCACATATTTTGTTCCAAAATCACTGTAGAAAATCCTTAAAAAGGTTTCTAACAATGCTTACTGGCACTGAAAAAAAGGAGAAAAGGTAAAATGAAGCAAATAAATTTAAAGCATGGGATTGAATTAGGATTGGCTGATTGTGTTGTTAGGATTGTGAAACACGATAGAAAAACACCTCCTCACCTCTTGTCTCAGTTGCTACGTTACAGCTGACAAGCATAAAGTCACCTCTGAGGATGCTGAATGAATTGGCAGTTAATCTGTCTGAAGTCTGTAGCTCAGTTCCACAGTGAACCTCAATAAGCCTGATGGATCACCTCTGTGTTCCTCTATGTCAAATGCATCCCAAAAATAAAGAGGGGAGGGGGGCTGCACTTCAGACTGCTAATTTGTTTCATGGCTTAATCAAAAATAGGTATCAATATTATTAGCAGCCATGTGTTAAGTAAAAGGGACATGGCAATTATGCCCCACAATCAATTTCAACAATCTGAGTTTATTAATGATTACCCTCAGTAGAAAAGACAATATGTATTTTATGCTTTCTCCTATCCAAGTTAAACCAACCTGATCTCACAAATATCCATGTTATAGTCACAGAATATCCAACCCATTCTCACTTCCCAAGGCGTCAAAATCTGAAGCATGTTCAAACGCCTTCAGCGTCAGTATGAAGACGCGAAGGGTGCCCCTATGCGTCATAGGGAAATGGGAACTCCGTTGCTTTCATGCCAATCCCCCAGCGTCGGACACAGACGAAAGGGAATCCCGGAAGGCGACGCCGCCACATCACGCGACGACCGGCAGGATTATGCCGCTTCTGGACGGTAACTACTTAATTTTTGTTCCAAATTTTTTACCATTGTCCCTGGGGGTTGGGGTTAGAACGACTTTCTGTTACATAAAATTACATCCTAACCCAAACCCAACTCTAACCCTAACCCCAAGCGACAATGGTTTAAAAATCAGAAGATAAAAAGTATAAACCAATACAGACATCCTAACCCAAACCCGAACTGTAACCCCAAGCAACAGTGGCTTAAAAATCAGAAAACAAAAAGTATAAACAAACTGACATCCAAACCTCAAGTCTAATCCCAACCCCAAGCGACAATGGTTTAAAAATTGGAAAAAAATTGAGTAGTTACCGTCCAGAAGCAGCATGATCCTGCCGATTGTCGCATAACGTGACGGCATCACCTTCCGGGATTCCCTTTCGTCTATATCCGACGCTGAGGGATTAGCATGAAAGCAACGGAGTTCCCATTTCGTCGATATAGTGACGCATAGGGCACCCTTCGCGTCTTCATACTGACGCTGAAGGCGTTTAAACATGCTTCAGATTTTGACGCCTTTGGAGGTGAGAATGTGTTCCAACATTTTGCTAATTTATCCGTGTCATTGTCACGGATCTCCGCATTTTTACATGTCCGTACCACTGACTTTTTTTCAGTTTCAGTTTCACGTATTGGTTACTCAATTGTTTTTCCTATTTTCTTACCATTGTCACTTGGGTTTGGGGTTAGAATGACTTGCTGTAACATAAAATGACATCCTAACCCAAACCCAACTCTAACCCTAATGTCACGGGACAACTGTTTCAAAATCCGGAAAAACATAGTATAAACCAATAGTTAAAGTGACATCCTAACCCAAACCCCAAATCTAACCCCAAACCCATGCGAAAATGGTTTAAAAATAGGAGAAAACAATTGAGTAACCAATACGTGAAACTGACATAGAAAAGAAAGTCTGTGGCACAGACATGGAAAAATGCAGAGATCCGTGACAATGACACGGATAAATGAGCAAAATATTACGTGCCTATACCACTGAACTTTGTGAAATCATGTTGCACAAACAACTAGTATATGGCTAAATCCATGTTAATTCAAGAGATGTTAAAATGGCCGTCTATTCAAAATGTCATTTGCCCACAATGGGACTTAATCCAAATTTATGAGTAAATGATGACTGAATTTTCATTTTTGGGTGAACTATCCCTTTAAAAATGGATAGGCAGGTGTCCTCGTGCAACATCAACAAAATGTCCGCACTTTGATTTCAATGTAAAAGTAATGTTTCCAGGTTTATAGCCACAACAAATAAAAATCTCAAATAACAATCGATCGACTCAATTTACCATGCAAAATTGGATTTTTGAGATGCGGCAAAACTCATGCACACATTGGAAAACCCACACCACTTACTGTAGCTGCTTCACAGCTCTCAGACAGGAAAAGGAAATCAATGCGAGAGGAGCGAATCACGGAGCTCGATCTGTCTCTCTCTCCCTCCAAACGAACAGCGAGACATAATAGAAAGTGACAGAAGTTAAGCGTCTCCAAAATCCAACACACATAGCCTGACACGAAGCACTTGCTCAAATAGTTGCGAGCAGTTCTAAAGCATATGTCTGTCTCCGGGCCAGAGCACGGGAAGAAAAGAGAGGTAGAGAGATACTGGGAGAAAGACAGAGAGATAGTCCACCCGGCCAATTGCTTTTGGTGTGTTGTTCCGTGAGCACTCCTCCCTTGAGTCTTCGCTAACCTCTATACATCTTTACACCAGTGAGGACGAGAGAGAGAGAGAGAGAGAGAGAGAGAGAGAGAGAGAGAGAGAGAGAGAGAGAGATTGAAGGAAACAGCGAGCACAGTCAAAGTGCCACTAACCCAAAGTATTACAAAGAGACGTCATAAAGACACGAGTGACTGTATGGAAAAGATGTTTCTGAAGATGTCAACCAGACAGTCGCAGATAAGAAACCCCATTTTTACAGTTTCTTTTTATCACTTGTAAATGGAACTGAGTGACTTTCTGAGAGCTCTTGTACTGTTTTGGTCATTTTTACATTGTGAGTCTCATACTGTATGTGGTAGTGTACTGTGTGAATGTGTGTGCAGGTGTGTAGTTTCTTATTGTCCTCTCTTCCCTTTCTAAAAATCCTCCACATGGAGACTGTCAGCTTAAATGACAAAGATTTTTACAAAAAAAGGGGACACTGGCACACGTTTTGGCTACAAAAACTACATTGCCTTAAAGGCGGAGTCCACGATGTTTGAAAAACGCGTTGGAAAAGGAGACAAGCCGACTACCAAAACACACTTATAGCCAATCAAATCAAATCAAATGCCGGGTTGCGTATGTGTGGGGCGGGTCTATCAACAGAAGGTCCAGATTCTATTGGGGTAGGGGCGTGTTTGTTTGGGTGATTTCAAATATCAACATTGGCTTTCAAACATCATGGACTCCGCCTTTAAAGTCGAGATGTACGCCCCAACATTAAATTACACATTAAATTAGTTACAATGTTGTTACAATGCTAAAACCAAAGTTTTGACTGCTGAGTTAGCGCTATATGCTAGATAATGCTATATGCTAGCGTTTAGGCTAAAGTTCTACTATTGACGTTAGAGTTACGTTTTGTAGGTCCATACTGAAAAAACACAAATAAACTTGGCACCCAGAAATGTCCATTTCCAATCTCCAAACAATTTGTTGTTCCTCAAAATCTGTATCTTTATCTAATACAGGCTCAGAAACATATATGGACTAGGGATAGACCGATATATCGGCTGATTTTTGCGAGTTTTATGTGTATCGCATCAGCCGATATGTGGCTGCTGTGTTCGCCAATAGTTTTTTCCGGCATTAGAGTGTTGGAAGTCGCAAGTGATTGCAGGTCATGTGACTAAAAACAACCAACCTTTCCGTGACAACATCGAAAGCTCGGCCTAACAGCTGATCATAGCTGGAAAAAGTGAGTTTTTATTTCTCATCTCTATATATATTTGTAGTAGTAAAGTAGTAGAAATCAATATCCTTTGCTGATAGTTCCTCGTCATTGTGGAGAGCGCAGTTCATGGTTCCATAGCACCCCCTGATTTTACTATTTATTAAATATAGTTTTTTAAGTTCAATAAATATTACTTTTTAAAATTGAGACTTGTAACATTTGGCATCATCATTGTGTCATTTTTATGATGTAAATTGAGTGAGCAAAAGCAGTATCGGCTCCAAATATCGGCCAATCCCTATGGACTGTTTTGTTATGTGAGCTACAGAAATGAGCCTCATGAGCCTAGCTGTGAAATAGTCAATCAGAACAAAGCTCAACATTATCATCCATGACCCTTCCAAATAGGGCAATTTCATTCTAAGGCCAAATCCTAGAGTTGCAAATGGACATGTAAAATGTTTTGCACTTAATAAAGTTACATACCTTCTACTTTATGTAGATATCAGAGAAAAATGTAACAAAATTTTTCAATGCATTTTTTTGGCAATGTTTCATTCTGGTCAATAAAACGACAACATTTTGAACACAATATCTAAAATGTTGTTACCTAAACACTTTCAGTACATGACATGTGCAATATTTGTGCCTTTATAATGTGATGGGTTAAACATTATGGTAGGCAGTGGTAGGATGGCACTGTATTTCCTTGGAATTTCATTGTATCACTAAAAGTGGGTTATATGATATTATTGATTTATATTATTTTTCTGGCACATACTGTAAGGCCTTGGTTACTTGAGCAGAGAAGAAAAGTTGTTTCCTTGACTGAAAATGTTATTACATTTTTCTTTAGAATAACATACACTGATGAATTGTGTACAATATGAGCAAGGACAGGAACTGAAATGAAAACATGAGATTTTGTAAAAATTTCTTCAAATGTTCATGCTGGTTTGCTGATAAGATTGTTTCCCAGCAAAGCCGTCAGCTTCTTCATACAGAACTTGAATATCAGATATTATTGAGACAATTGTGATAAAACATAAAATTAAAGAATATCATGTATATAGTAAATATTGTTAAAAATGAAGATTAATGTACACTGATGTACATATGTATAAAAGATGCATATTGGTACCTCCAAGGTACACATTGGATGATAAATTAGTCCCCAAAACAAATCCACAATCTGTTAACATTTTAAAAACATTTTGCACTAAACATTTTGAATGTTATATTCGATAATGCTTTTTAACTGGGGAAAACCACCTTTTCAATCAAAAACTATTGATATATATATATATATATATATATATATATATATATATATATATATATATATATATATATATATATATATATATATATATATATATATATATATATATATATAATCTGCCTACAAGTATGTACTATTTTTGTTATTGGAAAGTATAGACATGTGAGTGCTTTAAACAAGATGGAACATACTAAATCTAATTCAACTACAATTTAGTTCTGATAGTATGCGAATTGGGATGCATGGATTGAGATATAAAAAGGTTTATATCTGAGCCCTACTGAACTTGTCTAATGAATTTCACAGGAGACATAAGTTTTATTCTTTGATGTTTTCTTTGGAAATTACTGCTGTAAGCTATTTTACTTGAAATGTCACTCCCAGAATGAGATTTTCAGGTAGTGTGCACATAAGCATAAATTTATGCATCGAAACAGACCAGGGCAAATGTGCCATAGCATTTACCGGCGTATGTGACAGCCAGTGTGTCTCCATTTATCTATGTCTGAAAAGTGCCAGGCCCACTAATGGGCATTATGGGCGCTTAGCATACTTACAGAGAAAGAAACATTTAGATTTCATGTTCCAAATTAGATGTTTGGCATAAAAACACACAGCGACTTTTTCAAATTGTGATGGATGCTCTGTTTAGATGCCAATCCGGTGATGTGCTTAAGTTTGCACATACAAACATTTGTACTATAATAATGAGGGCTTTCCATTGACATAATGGTTTATATTTATACTTATTATACTGATGTATACTGTATTATGCTATAAAATGCAAATATAACTAATTTGAGCATTTGACATCCTTTCCCTTTAACATGTAGGTTTACACCATTGAACGCTGATTACATCAAGGATGAATGATACATTTGACTTACATAATATAAACAGGCTCAGCATATGTAATGTTTTCTTTTGCAGCAATAACTATTAGTAGAAAGGAGAGATGAACGGTGCTTGTGTTTGACTCGATCAGGCAGCTACAGCAATCTCACCACATTTAAAAGCATTAGGAGCAATTCATGATTCAAAGCAATTCACAGCACGCATTTAAAGTTTTTATCTAAACTGTGACTTTTGACTCAAAATGCTTGAATAAATCACAACTAATTACACTCTTCAGTGGCATGCACAGTTGAAATATGGAAGAAACTTTACACACTTCCTCTGCTCCTTCCATGATGAGTCCATTATCTTGACACTTGGTTTTAACAACCATTTTAAGCACACCAGACACCATAAAAGGTTATTTGTGCGATAGATACAAGGGTGATATGAATTAGCAAGTTTGCAAAGTTTTCTCTTTCTCTAATGATTTTGTCTCTCCCTTGAGCAGTGTGCGGAGGTCACCCCATGCCAAAATTCATAGCACTTAAGCAAAAAAAAAACTTTACTGCCCTTTCTCGGACACCTGACAGTACAGAGGCAATCCCTTAATCAGCTCATGTATTCACCTAAAAGTTTGTCTCACCTGCATGCAGAAAATCATGCTTTTTGCCACCTTCATAAGAGCTCTCATACACCCGTCTATGTACTCCATCTCTCTGGTATTCAGTTCTGATTTAATCTGATCTCTACAACAAGAAGTGAAAGAATGAATGGGATACATCTGATTACCTCCCGTGAGAGCATATGGGGATTGGCGCGTGATTAATCGAGGCTCTTTTAAATGTAAATTCAGTTCATCTGCGCTTTTGTGATTGGCAATGACAGCAAGATGGTTTCCCGTTTGTCATCTGTGGTTGTGCATTGGGTAACATCTCCCTGTTTTACCTAGAATGGGCCACTTGTTTACAGTCAATTGCTTTGGGCATACAGTTTATGTATGTATGTTTCACAAATCAATGATTTATGCTATAAATGACAATGCCAGTTTTGGACAGAGACATAAGCTCTGTTCCAAAACCTACAGTAGTAAGATGCCTGCCTTGTCAACGTGTTATGGCATAATAGGCATTTAACTAGGCTTATGCTGCCTTTTAAGATATTAATTTCTTTCGGCTAAACTCTGAGGCAACTTGCATTTATGCTTCATTGAGAAAACAATCCCAGAATCCCATTCTTTTGATATGATCAAAGAAAGTAATAACCTAAGATGGGGTATGAAACGTGGAAAAAATCATTTTAAGTGTAATGAATTCAATAACTGTTAGGGTTAGGTGAGGAATTATATTTATATTGTAGGCACACAGATTCACTGTTCATATAAAGCACTTTAAATCAACCACTTATGAGGTTGCTTCATAGGATGCTGCAAGGCAGTTCCCTTTGTTAACTCTTTCACCGCCAGCATTTTTTAAAAAAGTTGCCAGCCAGCGCCAGCGTTTTTCATGATTTTCACCAAAGTTTAATGCCTTCCAGAAAATGTTCTTCTTCAGATATATAAACATACAATATACCAAATGAAAGAACAGACCCTCTGCTTTCAAACCAAAAAAAAACGTTTCATCCTACCTTGAGTAGTTCTTTTGTAATCAGCTTTTGAATATGGGTAGGTTTCTGCAAAAACACCACATTTTGTGCGAAAAGCAGAGATAATTCCATTATTGTGATGGACTTTTTATAGAGATCCCATTCAGAGCGATCTTTAAAACAGACACGGACATGCAGCAGCTTGCCATAGGGCAATACTTCCGGGTTTAAAAAGTTGCGGAAGGGCGCCACCTGGTGGATAATAGCGGTATTGCGGAAAGACGGAAAATCTCGTCATTGGCGGGGAAGCGTTTTCTCTTAATTGACGAGATATCTCGTCAATGGCGGGGAAAGAGTTAATGTAGAGAAAAATGGAAAGGGTTAATATACAGGAAATTACCAAGTGTCCGATGCTATACTGTTGATAGTATCTGGCATAGTCATAGTCAACATTACTCTTATTTGCCTCATCTCTCGCATCTCAGAGGCTGTTTACACTTGGCATTAACATGTGTTTTCGTCGATCGGATCACAAGTGGACGACGTTAATGCCAGGTGTAAACGGTGTTCAAAACGTTTTGAGCTCGTCCACTTTCGACCACTTTCAACCACATCCAGAGGTGGTCGAAACCACTTTCGATCGGATCGCTTTGGAGTTGCGGAACGCACATGTGGTTGAATGCGTTCGAACAGCCACACGCGACCGCCTTCTCTCCACCCATTTATCTAATCTGAGGTATTAAACACACGTTCTACGTCTTTTTTGACTTCTGTCGTGAACATTAGGTGAACAGCGCTATTTTTAGCCTTTCATTGATAAAACTAAGCGGCTGATCTCCGTAGTTTCGTTTTGAAAGCGTGTGAAAGTTGCGCGATCCTATTTCATCAATTGCGCTGAAAATTCAAAGAAAGCTCTTACATACTCATGTACAAAACACTGTGCAGCATGTTTACTTGCTAAACAAGCAGTGCACTCCGACATAATATTAGCTTGCGTCCATATAAACTCATAATTACTCCCGCTCGGGTTTGAATGACAGCAGAGAGACTCGCCCACCGTCTCACAGACCACCCCCTCATAGTATTTAGCACAGAAGTGGTAGAAAGTGGACAAAAGAGACGGATTTAAATACCAGGTGTAAACGTAATGTGTCTCTCTCGTCCACTTGTGATCCGATCAATGAAAACACATCTTAATACCAAGTGTAAACAGCCCCTCAATTGCACCAATGAACTCTTTTTTATTACACTCGAAAAAACAACAACGATGTGATCTCATGATAATATGTGTGTATATTTACGTAAATTAGGTTGTACATTTACTTACATTTTAATACACACTAAAATGTATAATATCTACATGTTGAAATGACTAATATGTACACTGTAAAAAATGTCTGTAAATTGAACAGTAAAATACCGTATAAATGATACAGAATAAAACCGTATTTCACAAAACATGTGATAACCGTAGGATTCACTGTGAAAAACTTTAATTAGTTTTACAGACTAAGACCTTACATTTAACAGTAAAAAACATATAAAAATATGGTTTATTGCAGTAAAATTAACAAGATACTGTATTACCATAAAAATGAAAAAAAAAATTCTTGAGCAATATCAGTGTAATAGATATTGCATTATGCGTTATTGATGTAACATTAAAACTTTTAGAGAATATATTTGTTACCAATATACTGAACCATCTGTTTATATTTTACTAAATCCTTGTTGATAGAGTTTAAAAATTAGAATAATATCAGTCTGCACTATAGTGGTCATCATGCAGGCATTTGTCATCAAGTTCCTAATTTTATCACACTAAAATTACTTTTAAACATAAAATTGCAAATATTTTCTAAACATGGACGATAAGTTTACAACTGCTGTCAAAACAAGATACAAGTCCTCAACTATTCCAGCATCCACACACGTGATTTAGTAGACAATCTTCTTTCTGACGTGATGTAATCACAAGTCAAATGGATATTTTCCATTAAATCTCCAGTTTGTGGTTGTTTAAGATTAATTTGAAGTCACCACTATTGTAATTAGTGTTTCCTTTAGTTAGGCATTTGTCCTTGTGACCTTCATTGACCTAACTCTCCTCTTTTAGCAATTGCAACAGTGCTTTATTAAGACCACTTGTTTATTGCTAGAGGGAGTAGGAAACATCATGTGATCTATTGATTGCTTGTATGTCATGCATATAATTTTATATGCATAAAAGTTTATAAATATTTTATGAACATAAAATGATAAAAGAACAATAAAGATATAAAGCACAAAAAAGTGATGCTATATGCAAATGACACTGTTTTGAACAAGACTGCTGTAATGCTTTAGTTAGTTTCTTTTTTTTAGTTTCTTTAGACATCAACACTTTGGATACAAATCTCAACGATGGTGACAGTAAATGGTAAGAAAGTTGCACATTTTTGTCATGTCACAATGCATGATGGGAGTTATGAATGAGTTTTCTACAATCCTGGTACCCAGCATGCATTGCAGCATGAAGCTTTGTTGTTGAATGTCACCATTGTTGCGTTTCATAGGCGGATTAAAGTGTCTGTAAGGACTATGGAGAATGTACTGTAAATCTACAGTATTTTAAAGGAATTAAAGGAAATGTCTATAAACATAATGGAAATAGTACTGGTAATCTATTTTACAGATTTTTTTACAGTGTAGCATTTAAATTAGACAGTTCTGAGCTGTAAAATAGATGGTACTGAACCGTCATTTGTACAACATAAACCTTTACAATAAATAGTTTTGAGCTGTAAAAAATGGTAATGAACCATAAATATTACAATGTTAACTCTTGAATTTGACAGATATAAACTGTTTAAGCAACATAAACATGTTAAATAGACAGTTATAAACGGTAAAAAAAACATTTAAAATTTGTAAAATATACAGTACAATGGGTGCAATCCCGTAAAACCAATAACATTGCTACCGTATTTTTGACGGTAAAGATCTGGCAACCACAGCTGTCGGTTTTCTACCGTAAAATTTACGGTTTATTTTTAACAGTGTAGTGCTGGGCAAAGATTAATCGTGATTAATCGCATACAAAATAAAAGTGATTTTTTGCATAATATATGTGCGTGTACTGTGTCTAATTATTATGTATATTCAGCCACACACACATTCATATATTCATTTCAGAATTGTTTTATTTATATATCATTTTTTAAAATTTATATTTAATATAGATTATATAAAAATATAAATAAATATATATAAACATGTAAATGTTTCTTAAATACATACATGAATGTGTGTGTATATATTTATACATAATAATTAGACACAGCACACACTCATATATTATACCAATAATTACTTTTATTTTGTATGCGATTAATCGCGATTAATCCTTGCCCAGCACTACTAATAGACCCCTTCAAGGTTTGCAAACATTGAATGACTATCGGGTGCGCGCGCAGCACGGGGTCGAACTGTTCATACCATTTAGGCTTTATAATTTAATCTAACAGTGCTGAAAAATTATGACTTACCTCAAATGAAGTGAGCACTACAAACACAAGCCTCTTTGATATATGCATTGTCCCAGTCTGCACGTTAATTGCTTGCAGACGCAGATGTTGTATTTTTTTGTTTTTGAGATTCTGCATGAATCGCGAAAACTTAACGGAAGACCTGGTACGATTTTCACAGCCCACGACGTAAGTAGGCGTTTTTGACGATACCGAATAATACGCAACTCAATCTGCTGTAATTACTTTTCTGACCCCGACATGCGCAGTGGGAACAGCCTGTGACGTGAACCGTGAAGGGGTCTATATGTTAATTATTTACATACTAACAGCTTTACAGACGTACAAATTACACTGAAAAATTATTCATTCAATTTACTCAATTTTTTTAAGGTAAGTGGTTGCAATCAATTTATTTAAGCTACATTTAAACAAATGTTTTTTATTTTATTTTATATTTTAATTTTTTTGTTTAAATGTAGCTTAAATAAATTGATTGCAACCACTTACCTTAAAAAAAATTGAGTAAATTGAATGAATAATTTTTTTTCAGTGTAGGTGCATCAATAAATGCCGATATACACTAATAATACGTGGCCGATAACTATTCTAAATCGCATAGCCGTTATTATTCATTACTATTTCATGTACTACAGCTTTTGATCAGTAAGTCCTTATCGATCAGAAATCACTGTTAGTAATCATTATACATATTCTTTATTATTATAAAAATACATGAAAAGATTCGAAGAAGTTTTACGACACATTTTACAGCAGTGATATCAAAAGCTCATTGACAGATTTGCGACATTGATTTTCGACGTACTTTTGAAATGTGAAATGCACACCTTTGAAATGACCCAGACACTAAACCAATGATACACAAAAGTATCATGCCACCCTGCCTCACACACACACAAAATAATAATAATAATAACTACTCAGCACTGAAAAAAATTGAATAAAAACAACCCACTATTTCTAAAGGTATATTAAAGTTGTTTTATATTATCAAAAGTTTGTTTGGTGACTAAAAGCGTACCAAAAGCTCTAGTTTAAAAGCAGGGGTTAAACTTTTAGTCAACAAAAATATATTCATAGATATACAGTATATAAAAAAGGTTTAAGATTTGGAAATAAAAATGGGGCATTTATGAATGAGTGGTGGATCTTAGAAAAGCAACTTTTGAAACAAAACAAATAAGGTAGGCAAATAATGTTGTAACATTAATGTTTGATAAAACACTAAGAGAGAAAATAAGAACTACAGGCTTGCCTCAAGGACAGAATGACATCACTTTTCTCCTCACTCACCCTGAAACTCTCTTTCTCTACCATTGCAACCTTGGTCTTATCCCTCATTTCGGTGCGTCTCTATCACTTCTTTCAACCTTTTGGCATTATGTGTCATCCACTTAAATCCTGTTGAGCTGTTCATCAAAACACACACACACAAGCACATAGCTCAGTCATCCACATTTCATAGTCAGTGACAAGCTGCTAAATGACACTTTCAACCACCGCCTGCTTTGAGTGACAGGTTTTACTCCCATGGTGACATGGCCTGTATGCTTCCTGGGTAGCCATGACAAAATAAGAAAGGCACAGACTCTTGATTCTTCCCAAATGTTTTAGTTTTAAACAAATGGGGTGCTACTTTTCCAAGTGTTAGCGTTATATGCTCTTTACCTTGTGGGGCCGGCTGCTTTAAAGGCAAGGGATTGTCTTGATCACATGAATTTGATCAGCATATGGGGGGCCATGTTTACAAGTTGGAAGATGACAGATTGTTTGCTGGAGCTATTAGACACTTTACATTAAATAAAAACTTCCTCTGGATTTAGTGTTGTTGTGTACCTTGTCATGTATGATACTACGATAAGGCACTCATTGGATATAAACAAGTAATATGGCAGTTAGCAGTACAGCACAGCGGTAATACATGGTTGACTTTGTTGAAATCGTGGTGATCATGCAGGCAATGAAGTTCATGGAGTTCAACATGTCTTGATCACATAATGTACATGTAGTGTCATATGACAGTGAATGGTGTTTTTTTTTTTTTTGCTTTTTAATTGGGTAATGCAGGGTAGGGTGTACAACAAATGTTTTCAAAAAGCGAGCAGTCTTTGATTTGTTGTACACCATAAACTGCATTACCCAATTAAAAAGCCCAAAAGCCAACCCCTCACTTTCATACATGGCATTAGATGTTTCCTGCAGGTAAAAAGACATGTGACCGCCAATGGCCAGCTTTGACCAACTAAACCATGCAAAACCAGCTACCATCAGAAGGTGATTTTATGTTGACTCAGCAGTGTTTGTTTAAAAGGCTTTTAGACTAAGTGGTTTCATTTATATATGTGTTTATGGCTGTGATAGCTGTTTCAATAATGTGTGAAAAGCTTTCTTCTTCAGAGTGAAAAGTTAGAGAAAGTGTGAAAATTGCACCCATGCATGTGGCCCGAGTAGACCTTCACACATCTCTCTCTCTCTTTTTTTTGCTGGTGCATTTCAGTGGAGAGTTTGTGTTGTGTGCATCAGTGTGTTTGTATTTCCCTTTCAATACTTGACAGATCTGGTGAAAGAAATAAGTGAGATAAAAAATAAAAAATGTGCAATTTGAGCTTAAGAACTTTATTTTCTGGTACAGTTGACATCAAGTTAGTTTATGGTTACTTGATGCTGAGTTAATGTAAACTTAGTAAGCGGTCTTCTACCATTCAACCAAGTAGAACTTATGACTAAAATAACTGCATATATGACCGTGCATAGACATTCTGCATAGACATTCTTTAAGTGCATAGACATTCTTTAAAGCAACACTATGTAGTTTTTTTACCTTTAAATAATGTCTCTAAAATTATTTCAGTGATAGAACAACTTTTAACTGGACAAATTGTACTGTTGCTGCAACCCGAGCAACCTCCTAGCTGCTACAAGCACACTCTGAAAGTGGCAGTGGAGGGTAGAGCACACAGCCCCGCCCCTCCCCCTGCCTGCAGAAGAATGTCTGATACCAGGGACTGCTGCGCTTTTCAACCACATGGGGGTGCTGTAAGTCATTTTTACATGGAAACTACATAGTGTTGCTTTAAATGGACGTTAAGTGCATAGACATTCTTTAAATGGACTTTGAAGACAGAGGTAAGAGGGGAGTGGAAGACGAGAGAGGGTTAACCAGGGACATTATAACTTAATTTGGTGTTCCAGTGTTGTGTTGATAGCTGTTTGTTTGCTGAGTACATGTTTTCAGTCAGGTTGTCATGGCTATGATTGCCTTTCTGCTGTGTGTACCTGTTTATTATGCTGAAAGCTTAATGTGATTTAGCCAAGTAGGACATGTTTCTTGATCAACATCCTTTGCAACAACATTTCTATCAGATTTTAAATTTAGCATGTTGCTCTGTTCTGGCTAGCTTCTAAATGGTGAATAAGATGTCAATGTTAAATGTATTGTTAAGGATTAGCAATTTAAGGTTAAAGGTTTAAGAATATAAGAGTTGATCTTAAAGTTAGGATTTAGCCTTGCAAGTGAGGGGGAGATAGATGCTAGAAAATATGTTTTTTTTTACAGGATCCAGTCAATAATGCTATAGGCTTTATTTATTCTTTGCCACCCCCACTGTCTACACTGCTGGGTTGTTTTATTCATGCTTTGGTAAAATATGGAAAAACACAAATTTTGATTTAAAGGCCACATATTGAGCCCATTTTTACAAGATGTAATTTAAGTCTCAGGTGTGCCTAGAATGTGCTTTCTATGAAGCTTTGTGTTAACAGTGCGCAATATGTTCATGTTTTACGTATAAAAAAACATATTATTTTTCACACAATTTACTTGTCTGTAGCCTATATCGCTGCTTTCACTGTCATAAAAACGGGCTGATGTCTTTCTTGTTCTATGAAGTCCCTCATTCAGAAATATGTATCGAGTTCTGATTGTGTAGTTTGTTTAGTGTGTTGTGATTCGATAGCAGCTTAGCTTGTCGTTCGCTTAGCTGGCGACTGACATATTCCTGTGGGCGAAGTTTAGTCAAAAAACTGTTCTACTAACGTCATTAAAGCAGGAAGTAGAGGGCTGTAGTCTGAACAGGCCGTTCACTGTAGGCTTTGAAAGGCGAATTCTGTTTAAGAAAATATATCGCCTGGCAGTGAACTTTGAGCTTTATCATTTTACAGGTATTATTTATGTTATTACAGCAACATTACACACTAACTAGGGTTTAATAAATGGGATCAGGAAGAATGTGACCTGCACATGGTGCAAAAGTGCACCCTTAGCGCTTTTGGTTAAAAATAGATATGATTCCTGTGAATACAGTCTCAGACAGACACATTAGCACTACACTTTGCTAACAAACACATTTACTGTGAAAAAGGGTCAAATTAGGGGTAAAATTAACCAGTCAGTCAGTGGCTGTGGGCGTGGCTGTATCAGTGTGACATCACATTAACAAGAGAAAATCAAAAGAGCATGTCTTAGTTGGTTTAGTTGGGATTTAAAAAGGAGAGGTTTTTTTTATTGTAGGTTTGATGTGTTTACACTGCCAACACATTTATGTCCAAACATCTTGTAAAAGTGGATTTTGCATAATATGTGCCCTGTGTGTATGACCGAACCATGGTTTGAAACAACCCAGCGTGTATGTTAATTTTAGGGATGCACCGAATCGAGGATTCGGATTCGGCCGAATAGCCTACTGGGCTTTTTGACGGGGTTCGGGTTCGGCCGAATCCTAGATTTTTTTTCCACCGAACCGAACCCTAGGCTTGCGGTACGCTGTTTGACGTCACACGGCCGTTGATTACACACATCGGGTGCTGATGTGGAGATGAGCTTTTTCTTTTGGTGAGCCTTAGTGGCTGGACACACCAAAACTTTTAAACACGGCTGAAAATGCCTTGAGGACGCCAAATGCCAGCGGTTTTTCAGCCGAGCGCTTGGTAGCTGTGATGCTTCAGCTGTGAGCCGGTTGGTTGCTGTGGTAATGTCCCGCCCCTCCTCCACTGTAATTGGACGGCCGTGTGAAAACTGACATTGACGAGCGGAGCTTCTCACTCAAAGTTAAATATAGTTTTCAGCGCGGAGCTGCTTGCTTATTGGAAAAACGAACGTGTTGCAACGCATCGCTTTCATTATGCATATGCTTATGGTAATTGTCAAAATAGTTTTTCCAACTTGTCATCCTGGCATAATGTACAGTTAAAATTAAATAAAATGAAAAATACACTGCTGTGGACGTTGTTTACTTCATTAATGTGTTTTACTGTGTTAATGGAATAAGGATGCGAGTAGGATTCGGTTTCGGATTCGGCCGAATCTTAAACGGTGGATTCGGGATTCGGCCGAACCTAAAAAAATCTGGATTCGGTGCATCCCTAATTAATTTAAACCCAACAGTGTGCTTGTCCATACGGTTATAAAAAAATTTAACCATGTTTTTTTTTTATTATAGTACAAATGTAGTAACTATGGTTTATTGACATACTCTGTAAAAAGTTACTTCAATTGGTAAAATCTAAAAATGTAAAGTTCATTGAACTTACATTTTTCACCTAAAGTAAAACTAAAGTGAAAATTTAAGTTAAATAAACTTACATTTTTAGGTGTTACCAACTGAAGTAACTTTTTAAGTTGATCCAACTTTGCATGACTTTTCATGTATTTTTTTACTATGGTTACTGTAACAAAATTATGTGGTGTTTAACTGTAGGAATGCACCAATATATCAGCCTATAATTGGTATCAGCAGGTAAGGGTTTTTCCCACTATTGAACATCGGAATTGAGTCACAATGACAACAGATTTGAAGTTTGTACTCTCTACATTTTTAGGATTTCACAAATTAACACTTTGAAACAAGGAGTTAAAAACAAAACTGTTGGTATCTATTGGTATCGGTATATGCCACAATGAAACTAAAATTTTTTATTTTCTTTTTTTGTGTAATTGAATAAAGATCTTCTCCAGCAAACACTAGATACCTCATTTGTTTAGCTCATAAATGTGTACTCCCTTAAGCAAACAGACCCAAACCCCTGTAGAAAAAAATTATGCATTCCAGCAGGTATTGCCTTCAGCTTGTGCCTCGGGTAATGTCCCGTGCACTGTGTTATTATGAGGACCCAGCTGCCCTAAATGAAGCAGCTATTTTACTCTCAGGTTTATAATACTGTGTATGTGTGTGACCTTACCTAGGCTCACAGTATAAAAGGTCACTTTCCTGTCACAGTGCATCAGAGGTGTTTAATTCAGGCCTCATCCCCGAGGCTGGGCTGTCTGGACCAGCCTACCTCCGAGTCCGACTGTCCCGTCAGCTGTATTCAGCCGTCTTTAGAGCGACTCCTGTGAATTTGCTGTGGTTAAGATCTGCAGTCTCCTGCGGGCGCTGCAACTCACCTGCTGCACTTATAGGTCATCTAAAATAAACTTTTCAGGGAGGTGATAGAGAGACAGCAATGAGGAAAGCAAGGCCTTTTCCTAAATCATTAGCTAAACTAATATCGCACAAGCAGTACTGAATAACATATTATGTTGAAGAACTGTCAACAGCAGGCCAGCACAAACATAACGACAGCTTTAAAAAAAATCACTCTGTAACAGCGTGACAGGATCACCCTATTTGTGTAATCAATGTATGGAATATATGGCAGAATAGATTGTTGGCATTTGGATTTGGATTCATGATTTAACACTTCAATGCACACGCATGTATGCATGTAAACATGCACACACGCACGCACAGCGCACACACGCACACACGCACACACGCACACACGCACGCACACACACACACACACACACACACACACACACACACACACACACACACACACACATTCTGGTTTCCATGTTTTGGGACATTCCATAGTCGTTATGCATTTTATACTGGACAAACTGTATATTCTATTCCCAAACCCTAACCCCAACCATCACAGAAATTTTTCTTGTACCTTAGATTTTCAATAAACATCATTCTGTTTGATTTATAAGCTTATTTCCTCATGGGGACCTCAAAATGTCCCTACGAGGTCACAAATTTACCAGGTAAACACACACACACACACACACACACACACACACACACTATTGTTGTCATGCATTACCTATAATTGAAAATATTTTAAATCTAAAATGTGAATGAGTCACTAATGGAAGGAAGTGCAAGAAAAGTGGATCTTGGCAATTCTTGTGGAAATTCCATATAAAAGGCGAGTTGTTTTTGTGGCTTTTTAACGATGGTAACACACATACAGATACATCTGAATTCACACCCACAACTGTAAACACACTCAAAAAATATACATATATGGATTCAGTAGTAATAATGTAACTCCTACAGCCCCTTTCTTACAAAAAACTCTAATTACAAGGACCCAAACATCCTTTCTTCCATGCCATAGCTCATATGGGCCCAAAAGCGAGCAGGCCCACACTGACATTTTATTCCTGGCACCATGAACTTTTGTCCTGCCTTAAGGAAATGTTGTGATCCAACAAGTCATTTTTCTTTACAAAGAAAAAAGGATGATTAAAATCAAAAGCATTCCACTTCTGTTTGATATATGGAACGACAAGTATATCACATTTGGTTTAAGATATAGACATTTGGTATATAAATGAAATATTCATGCTGTTAAGTTTAAATGAGAGAATATAAGATTCTGTCACAATGAGGCTCGTTAAGTGTGTTAAAATTTGTGAGCTTTTCCATTGGGTGCGGTACATAGTACCCGATACTTTTTTTTAGTACCACCTCGGTTGGGTTTCCAAGCGACCCGAGCTGATACCAAAACATGACGTGAAAACACTGAAGATCACTGATTGGTCTGAGAGAATCGTCACTACCAGCGTCATCGCTATAATGTAAAAGATTAGCTTTACCTTCATGCTAGCTTGCCTTGTCTCCAGTAAACCTGTAGTCATCTGTGCTTTGCTGTAAGTTCCCAAACTCCCTTTGAGCGATGAAAAACATCCACAAGTTGAAAATCAGGAACACCATACCAGTTTTTTTTCCAGACTTGCAGTTTGTTGCGGCACATTCGCGACGCACATGTCCGCATATATGCAACTTAAATGAGGCTCAGCGGATCGCGTCAACTGACGCCACACGTTTGTACAGAAACTGTCATGTCAGACAGAGATAGTGATAAACGCAATGTGCAAACATCTATTTGTGGTGGTCAATTTTAATTTTTTGGGGACTGAGAAAAAAATGAATGTACAGGAATGTACAACGAAGCTCTCTATAAGACACGCCTATAATTCCTCCCACTGCCAAGTGATACTAAACTCGATGGAAAAGCTAACCAAGCCAAAGTGAGGTGAGCTGACCCGACCTGACCCAAACCAGATCGTGGGGTACTATGCAATGGAAAAGTGCCATTTGAGTAGGTCAACAAGTTGTTTAAAGGGGAAATTTCACAAGACTTTTTTAAGATGTAAAATAAGTCTTTGGTGTCCCCAGAAAATGTATGTTAAACTACCCAACAGATAATTTATTATAGCATGTTAAAAGTGGCACTTTGAAGCTGTGAGCAAAAATGTGCCGTTTTGGGGTGTGTCCTTTTAAATGCAAATGAGCTGATAAAATGCAAACACTGATCGCCATAATGGTGGTTTGTTGAAATTGAAAGTCAATTGTGCTGTCAATTCTCTCTCTCTCTCTCTCTCTCTCTCTCTCTCTCTCTGCACTAACTGGCAGTGCCATGTTTGGATAGTGCAGATTAAGAGGCGGTATTATTATAATAAGATCCCCTTTTGACATCACAAGGGGAGCCAAATTTCAATTTTCATATTTTTCCACATGCTTGCAGAGAATGGTTTACCCAAAGTAAGTTACTCGGTTGTTCTTTTTCACATTTTCTAGGTTGATAGAAGCACTGGGGACCCAATTCAGATTCAGTCAGATTTTAATGATATGTCCCCTTTAAGATAAGTGATTTGATGTAATTCGATTTTGCAGTACTGTATTGATTTACGATCACAAATATATGCAAAATCCTTTTCTGCAAAAACAACTGTATTCATGCATGTGTATATTATTGTATTCTTCTAATGTTCACCTTCTAAGGTGGGATAGTTTTGCTACTGTGATTTGCATTCTTACATATAATTTCCATACTGAATCATAATTGTATCTTATCTAGCACTTATTTAACCTGCTGCCTTTTCACTGCCTTTACAAATGTGTCTTTTAAACGCTTATGCACAGTTAAATGACACATAGAATCAGTGCACTAAACCTAAGCATACATAGAACTTTACCAATATTCTTTCGCTGCCTTGCAAGCATTGCCTTTATAAGCACTGTGAATCAAGTTAAATTTTTCATTTTGCTAAACGTGCAATTAAATCATCATGCATCATTTTTAGCATGGCTGATGCCAGCAAAAGCCTGAAACGTGCTTTGATATTTTAGGAGATAGATGATGTTGGCTGAATAACGTATTAGGATGCCGTTTAGTGCAATTCAACACAACTGTAATTGACAAAAAAGAGAGAATTTGTATTAGTCGACTGATCTGATTTTGAGTTCTGTATGGTTTAGAGCTAATAGATAAGTGCTTGAGCTTATAAAGCTGACACCTTTTAGGCTGTGTGCTCAGGAGTAGCACTTAGGCAGCAATAACACTGAAGGTCCACTAAGGTCTCGCTCACACGTCATGCAGAAGTTGTGTTTTTCTTAGATACGGTATATACATGTGGAGAGAGTGATGGGTAAGGAGAGGTTTGCACTCTATACTTTTCCGCAGCAGGTCCGTGACATCCACAGTCAATAGCTGCTAATACTGGAGGGGTTAACAGCAAATCCATCAGTTGTGTTGTCTGAGAAAAATAAGGACAGTGTCAGTGAGATACAGCATAGGGAACTGAGATGTCTCTGGAGGGTTTTAAAAGTTTAAAAGACAAAAAGGTGGAAAACAACAGACTGTGAAATAGGTGTGTGTGAAGCATAGTGTGCACTAGAAAAGTTTTTTAAGAACACCACTTTCAGCTTCTTTCACGGCTGTGTGGCCCCAAAGATCAATCTATTGGAGAGCAAGGTGAACCAAAATACTCTGCAGTGGATTTTTTTTGTTTTTGCATGGATCCTAACGTGGCTCTAAAAGTTTTATTTTAAAGGCAGAATATGTAATTTTCGCCGCTTCAGGTTGGTAAACAACAACAATGGCCACAGCTTGATGCTGCTAGGAAAGATCGTAAAACGACTGGAGTTGTACTCTACACCTTCAATGTTGATAAGAATCGATCTGACAGGCTCACAAATCATGTTTGTAGATGAAATGTTGAATTAAAGTTTTATAAGCTTTTCATAATAATGTAAGCACACAGTGTGGCTTATAGACGCCACAAGAAAACAATGAACTGGACATTATTACTCTCTCATATATCTGCTTGCCGCTCTGCACAAAATGATCAGGATATGACATGAAAATATCGTGAGAGTATTGTATCTCCTGATACGTTGACGTCATAGGCTGATCGGCCTGCGCAGTGCCAAGTGAAGGGGTGGAGCACGTTTTTTAAAATTTGTCTGCTCTCTAACTTTAAAAAATCTTATGTTCAAACGGACAAAAGCCAAATGTTCCTAGTGGAGATTCCATTAAAAGATGCAGTGATGTACCAAGAGAAATGTATTTTAGGTTAGCCTGTGTTGGGTAGAATAGCCAAGGGTAACGGCATTGACAAGCGACCCTATAAACAGGGGTGGAACATTTTTTAAACTGCAAATTCATTGGATACAAACATTGTTGAAAACATCTGGGATAATGTGCAGTAAGTAACATTAAAGGGGGGGTTCAATGGTATTTCATGCATTCTGACTTATTAACACAGTTTAAGAGTTGTTTCTTCGTGATAATCAAATGCAAAGTGTCAAAAAAGTCGATGGACATGTTACAGAGTATTTCTGTGCTGAACAGTGTAATTTAATTACTTTTCCCTTGAAAAAGTAAAGGATTACTCTTATTTTTCTTGTAATCTAACTACAGTTTCTTCGGATGTAACTAAATACTGTGTATAGACTCTAAAACAATTATGTATACTATAATACAATAGTGGATTTAACATGGTTTAAGTTTACAATTCTCACTATTAACTGGTTGATTATTAACATTAATGAGATGTTGGCTGTTTATTAATACTTAATAGCACATATTAATGCCTGATTCTGCCACACCTACCAATACTCAAAATTAACAACTTCTTTAGTATTAATAAGCAGAAGTTGGAGTATATTGAGGCAAAAGTAATTAATAATTAGTTAATAGAGAGAATTGGACCCTAAAGTGGGATAATTGAATAATTGATGTACTTTTGTACATTTTTTCTTCGAGCCAATTCAAGCCTGTCATTGTATCATGTACTGAATAGGATTTATAAAGTAATAAGTTATATAAGTAAATAAATACTATTTGGAGAGAGTAATTTGTAAAGTAATCTAATTACATGATTGAAGATGTAATTAGTAATTAATTACTTTTTTAAGTAACTTACTCAACACTGGTGCTGAATGCACTTCGCCAGGGTTTGTACAAGTTTCTGAAAGTTTTTTTCGAATACGGGTCCAGCTGATGTATCAGGGGTAAGCCCTACTCATCACTTATTTTTATAGACACTTCCCCTAGAAAAGCACACCCACCCGTCAATCAGCGGGAGAGTGAGAACAGTTTTATATCAAGACTCAACAATGACATGAATGAAGAAATGTGTTTTTGGATGTAAGGTAAAGAAAGCCAGCATTATAGAAACAATGGATATAGTTTGTTTACGTGTGTGTTTGTTTAACGCTGGATTTCATAAAAAAGTCCCAACCGTGTCATGAGTTTCATGCGGTAAGTAAAACTTCTGTGTTATGTTGGAAATAGGCGCGTGCATATTCGCGTACCTGTTGTTTAAGAAAAAATTTTAAGATTTTTTTGCTTACCCCATTGGCAGATTTTTTTGCTTGTTTTAAGCCCGGAATACACTGCACGATTTTTGTCCTCTTATAAGATCATTACCTTATCACACTGTGCGACATGTATCGTTTAAACTCGGGTACGAGAGGCATGTAGACTGTACGATGATGACACGAAAGCTTCGGCGGCTGCGTCACACGTTGCGTAACGTCATCAGCATGCGCTCGTGGTAAACAAATACCGGTGCGCAGGTCGTAGCAGCAAGCACACTGTGCGGTGATCATGCCGAATTTCTGACACTGCCAGAAAACTATCGTAGGCTATCTTTGGACGCAAGACCGGGAAAACGGCCGTCTTTGAACCTCTCTCACTGTACGACATAGAACCACCGATGGAGAGCCACGATCACAGAAATCGCGACGATAGTTTCACGATGGCAATCTTTCGTCTGGGACAGCCAATTATCGTGCAGTGTATCCCGGCCTTTATGCACAAAATCACTTAAATTTGATATTTTTAGTCTAAAAACTAGACTTATATTCTTGGGTCGTTTGCTCATTAAGAAAAAGCATCTTAATTTAAGATTTTTTTTGATATTTTCACTGAAATCAAGACAAAAATACTACGAATTTTCTTGAAAATCATTTTTTTGCAGTGTAAGGTGGTATGTGCTAGAAATGGGTAAACCACTAGAAATAAGTCTGCCCGTGGGTTGGGTCCACCGCCGCGCCAGGGAGTGTCCCACATTGTCCCTCAGAAACATATCCCTTGTACCCCCTTGGGCTTATTAGCAGGTGGTCACCCTAGTTCGAGCGGTATATACCAGGAGAAATCCATTTTAGGTTATGCAAAAATGTAGGGAGAGATCTGTATGGCGATTGAGCCTGGGTTGGCTTTATTGCTTTACACATGCTGCCAGTTCTACACTTTTATATATACAGTATGTACAGTAAATTCTAACCAATAACGTTCTTGTTTATATGTTGTTAAAGCCCCCAACACCAGCCGACTGTAAAATCTCATAACTTCAGCCAGTTATGATGTCATGCATGGCCGTGCTATATAGAAGATGTGACATTTTTCCTTTTCCGTGGTTCTGGTTCATTTGTCAGTTCTGCCCTTCGTTCCACCCACAGGGTTTTCAATCAAGCTTTTAGCATGAAGCTTTTCAGTAATGGGCTGTGTAAGAGTGTTGACAGTCTGACGGACGCAATTAAAGCTCTCTTTTTCTCCAACGGCAGCAAAGCCTATCGGAGCAGAAGAGGGCCTTCACACAAACGTCGATATTAAACAGCTAAACCCCCCTTCCAGGGCCAAAGCTGGGGCCAGTGGTCTCGCCACAACGGCTAAAGCTGTTACTGCCGACCGCCATACGTTTCTAACTCCTCCGCGTAGACCCCGTCCCTGAAGAGCTAATCAAAACCAACATGTCAGAGTTTGTCAAAATAAACTAGAGGGGATTTTCAGTAACAAAACACAACATAAGCATGCAATTGCTCTCTTTATTGTGCTACACAGGCGTACGTCTGCCTACATTTCTGGATAACCTAAAATACGTTTCTCCTGGTACATAGCACTGCGTCTTTCGGTTTGGAGTGTCCACTAGAAGCACTGGAGGTGCTTGTTTTTTTCTCCATTTTAATGCGAGCTCATTAACGGTTACAAAGCAGACAATACTGATTATTAGAACTTGTTGTTTGTAGGATGGATAGTGGCGAGTGGCAACTTTGCATGTTTTCTCTATGGCATTGTGGGTTTACTCCCACAGTCCAAAAAACATGCATGTTAGCTGAATTGGATATAGTAATTGCCCTTCAACCAACTTGTGTGTGGATTAAAGGGATAGTTCACCCAAAAATGAAACTTCTGTCATCATTTACTTACTCTCATGTTGTTACAAACCCATATCAATTTCTTTGTTCTGATGAGCACGAAGGAAGATATTTTGAGAAATGTTTGTAACCAAACCGTTCATGGACACCATTGACTTCCATAGTACGAAAAAAGAATATTATTGAAGTAAATGGGTTCCACAAATGGTTTGGTTACAAACATTTCTCAGTGGTTGAGTCAACTCAGGAATTTGCTTATTGTTTAGGTATCACTTTAGGTTGGTTCAACTTGTTGGTTTAAGTTGACATTACTCAGTAAATTGAGTTAGATGAACAACATCACCCAAAAGTTGAGTAAACTCAGAAAAACTGTGCAGCAAGTTGCCTTAGCCTGATCCGAATCCGGTGTACCGTCGGCGGCACACTGCGTGTGTTTTGGTTGATAACATTGGGAAATACAACAACTTAAAAAAGACAAACCTAAACACATCATATATCATTAAAAAGCTGAGATTCTTGTGATTCGAACGATGTAAACCATTTTAAGATACAGTCAACACAGTCAGTGCAATCAGAGTGTTTGTCAAACAACCAACAACCAAAAAACCAGCTTACAAACAGGGTATGAAAATGAGTAAACTGACCTATAACGCCTTCTTGTAGTCCAAAGATCCATAAAATTCCAACAAAAACGGTGTAGTTACACTCTGAAGGGTCCAGTAAATCCAATTCAGTGAAATATTTAGTCCACAGCACATGTATATGTCAATAAACATCCAAGGAACATAGTAGTTTCATTTATAAATAGCCGACAAAGCCACCAAGTCTCCGACGCATTCGGTCGTGTAGCGTCTCTTCACTTGTAAACATTGCAGATGTGTTCATGTCAAAATGGCCGCTGAACTCTGCCCTTTTGATTGACACCTCATTTGAGCGAATAGGTGCTTCTCAGAGGTGACAACAGGCAAGAATACGCAAGGAACGCCCTTGCGCGAGGATGGGACCTTCCCCTATTTGATTGACAATAGATTGATTCTGTCGCGTCAAAGTTTGCAAATGACGGGCGTATCTGATAGCCAATAAGATTCTGAAAAGATTGACACAAAGCTTCCCTAGAAGGATTCAACCTGTAACCCGATTGGTCGTGCACAAACATACACTTGTTTGGTGCGCCCTGTGTGCGTAAATCCCAACAGTGACTAGCGGCCGTGCGCTAAAGCTGCTAACGCTGTGCTAGGAAAGCATTGAGCGTCTAAAAAGTTTTACAATGTCGAAAAGAGCAAGTAAAAGAAACTTTTCACTTGAAGAAGTTGTCGAGCAGTGTACCAGGCGTGAGAGTGATTTGTTGGAGGAAGACGTTTCAGACGAAGAGAGCGTTTCCTCCGTCGACCCAGTAGCGGAAGAGATTTTTTGGATGGGGGAGACGTCACTCTCGACAAGTAAGTGCTTTATTGTATTATAAAACATATTTTACTGTTGGTACTTTGGTTTGAGTTTGGATGCGTGTTTTGTTAGGTGAGCCCCTGCATGAGTGTGTTTGTATGCGCTCATGCACAGGTATCTGTGCCCATGTTTGCATGTGTGTGTCTGTGTGTGCTTCTGCGTTACTTTATGCAAGTAAAATAGTAGTATATAGATTATAAGTAAGTGCTCTATTATAAAACATATTTTACTGTTGGTACTTTGGTTTGAGTTTGGATGCGTGTTTTGTTTGGTGAGCCCCTGCACGAGTGTGTATGCGCTCATGCACAGGTATTTGTGCCCGTATTTGCGTGTGTGTCTTTGTGTGCTGCTGCGTTACTTTATGCAAGTAAAATAGTAGAATATAGATTATAAGTAAGTGCTTTATTGTATTATGAAACATTTTACTGTTGGTACTGAGGTTTGAGTGTGGATGCGTGTTTTGTTAGGTGGGCTCTTGCAAGAGTGTGTTTGTATGCGCTCATGCACAGGTATTTGTGCCCGTATTTGCGCGTGTGTGTGTGTTCCTGTGTGTGTGTGCTTCTGTGCTTCTGCGTTACTTTATGCAAGTAAAATAGTAGAATATAGATTATAAATGAAAAAAATATGTGACTCAATGTTGTTGTATCTGTCTTACAGGTGCATGCTGGAGTGGACCTTTCCAATGCCCTAATCAGCTATTATAAACTGATCCACAAAACCCAGAATTGGTATAAGACCTTTTTTATCATTTCTAAGACATTGCCACTGTGAATGCCTTACTGATTTACAAGCATATCACAAAAGGTAAAGGGGAGGTGCCAATGCACCAGAAGGCCTTTAGGGAGACACTAGTGAGTAGCTGGCAGCGGTTGCTGACATACCCGCTCCATCGCCCACTTCACACAGAGCACATCACAAGCCTTTGCATATTAGTGGATACGGCACCACAGTTCGTCTAAGGTGCAGGCACTGCCATGCAAAGACTACTGTAAAATGTTCTTCATGTGATGAGCCTTTGTGCTTTTTGCCAAGCCGTGATTGTAATAACGAGTGGCATGTTGCCAATAACCTGTAATATTGTAAAATTTCTAAATAGTTTTTATATACATTTATATATTTAGATTGTGGTTTTTCTAATATTAAAAGTATTTTATTACTATAGAACTTGTTTTGTATCTTTATTTTTACAAGTATAGTTTCAAGAATATAGTTTTTTTCAACACTATAAAGTGTTTATGCTTCATTTACTATGTGTCAGCAATTATTGACAGTGAATTTGGACATGAAATAGAGTAGCTCTAAGTGTAAACTTTCATTAGAGCCCAAAAATATGATTGTACATTGAAGCATTCAAGAAAAACAGCATTTTATGTCAATGGTTACAAAGGGCCATTTGGTGTCTCCAAGTGCCCTTTATAGAAGGCCGCCTAGACATAAACTTGGATAAACATGTGAAAAAGACACATTTTCTAAGATATTGTAATCAAATTTGCTTGGTAAAGCTTTGTAAGGCTTCATGCTATGATCCCAATGTGTTTTTCAGCTAATAGCTCCCCATTATTAGTCCTCTGCAGGCAACTGTTAACAAAAAAAAAGTAGGCGGAATATTTTTTTCCTCTCTTTCAGTGTGTTTAAAATTCTATTACTTTATAACAGTAAGACTTACAGTGATTCTGACTGTATAGAAACAAACCTCAGAGTCTCACCTTTCAAAAGACATCAAAACCATGCATATACTCCAAATACTTCAAGAACAGTATGCAATTTACTTTGGGTATGTTTTTTTTAGGCGTTTTTGCAAAAAATAGCAGGATTGCAAAGGGGTTAAACATTTATCTTTTATTTTTCACAATGTTTTTTAAGTTTTGCAGAAATGTAGGAAGATGTATGTAAGGCGAGTGAGCCTGGGTTTATATTATACTTGGCTCTGTATTGCTCACAATGTGCCGGTCAATTTGTTTGTAGGGGAGAGCAGGAACGAAAGTAACATTTTTCAGAAAAACGTAATTTTTAAAGATAATGTTTTAGACGACGATATATTTTTGCTGTGGTCAATAACTCACACATGTGTTCTATCAATACTAGGTGGAATTTTGTAAAAATGTGAAATGATTTAAGTTTACTTTAAACTTAAGTAGTGAATTGTTACTTTTGACCCCACCAGCAGGGACGAAAGTAACACACAGGTGGATCAAAAGTAACACAACAAAACTGTCAGGGTTTTTGAGACACAAGACACGAACCCAAATGCAGACGTTGACGAAAAGGGATTTATTAACAAACCGGGTAAAACAGAAAAACAAAACCCAGGGGGCAAAACAAGACAAGGAATACACAACACTGAACTAACACTAAACTTGAACAAAACATTAAACAGACTAAGACTAGATATAACTCACAGGAACCAACTGGAAATGCGACAAGACGAACATGCACAGAACAGCAAACACAAGGACAATAAATAGGGACAAAGTAAATTACATACACCTGGAAATCATTAAAAGTAAGGGATCGGGGAAAAAGTGACAAGACACGGGAAATGCATGGTCAGAATAAACCAATACTAAAACCACGCATCTCCCACATAGAACATATGTACTGTCAGAACCCTGCCATGCTAAACTAGATCTAAATACAAACAGGATCTGGCAGGATTCTGACAAAAACAAGATAGATTCTGGTGTTACACGTGTTTTTATTAAAAATACATAACTGTGACCTTGTTCATTTGTAACTGCAAACATATTTTGTAATTTATCTTTGCAAAAAATAATGAAACTACATTTTCATTTTAAATTTCAGTTTTATCAAATGTTTCAAAAGCAACCAACAGTACAAACTTAAATTGTTGAGAATAAAAAATGAAATTAAATCAAATTAGAATAATATAACATTTTCAACATATACAACATTATTAGCAGTGGGACAAAAGTAACAAGTGTAACTTTCGACCCCACAGGATCTCCTCACATTTAAACACGATTTACTTTAATTTTGTAAACTCAGAGAAGTCAAACTTCAGGATGTGTAACTGTGGGTTTACACCAGATACAAGATCAACGATTTGCGCGAGTAGATTGCATACAAAGTCAATGCAAAGACGCGATCAGACGTGTCCTCGTGTGGGGCGATGCGAATGACGCGATATGGGCGGCGTGTTTGCCGTGAAAATGGCTTTTCGCCTCAAACGCGTCTTTGCCCAAGTTGAAAATATTCAACTCGAGCAAAAAATTTGCAAGACACAAAGTTAAATCCTGTGAGTAATCTAGAGCGAGCAATGCGATTGCACGCTTCGTGTTTGGTGTAAACCCAACCCAGTTAGAGCACTAAACAACCTGTAGATTGATCAGTACTTTAACACATGAAACGAGAGACACAACGCGTTATAAGAAAAAAAATGACCGCTTTAGGAATTTACTTATCATGGTTGAAAACACCTTTCTGGATCTACAGGCGGAAAACAGTGAGTAAATAACGCGATATTTGTCAGCTCTGTCAAGGGTTTGTGTGCTTAAGATGCTAGTTTGGGATGCAAATGTTATCAGGGCTCGGAGAAAATCGCTTTGTTACTTTCGTCCCACGTTAAAGGAATAGTCTACTCATTTTCAATATTAAAATATGTTATTACCTTAACTAAAAATTGTTGATACATCCCTCTATCATCTGTGTGCGTGCACGTAAGCGCTGGAGCGCGCTGCGACGCTTCGATAGCATTTAGCTTAGCCCCATTCATTCAATGGTACCATTTAGAGATAAAGTTAGAAGTGATCAAACACATCAACGTTTTTCCTATTTAAGACGAGTAGTTATACGAGCAAGTTTGGTGGTACAAAATAAAATGTAGCGCTTTTCTAAGCGGATTTAAAAGAGGAGCTACATTTTATGGCGTAATAGCACTTTTGGGAGTACTTCGACTCGGCGCAGTAACACCCTCCCTCTCCCATTATGAGAGTGAGAAGGGGAGCGGACTTTTCAGGCGAGTCGAAGTACTCCCAAAAGTGCTATTACGCCATAAAATATAGTTCCTCTTTTAAATCCGCTTAGAAAAGCGCTACGTTTTATTTTTTTATTTATTATGGGGTGGAGACGCGAGCGCAAGGTGGAGTTTCAAGTGGAGCGGGGATTGGATGAGAGCAGTCGACCAATATAAGCTGTTCGGCCGGACAGCTTACATTGATCAACTTCTCTGCCGCTTTACACCCAATAGAGTGAATGGATTTTTTTCATTCTTTTTTCTCTTTATATTGTTAGGATTTTACTGTAGAACCATAACCAGCATCTAAATGAGGTTATTAATAATGAACAATCTTTGAAATCATAGACCATAGCTTTAATGCTGCATTTTTACAGTGGTGCGGTATAGTGAACTGCATTCCAATGTGATGCATTACATGTTACTGACTTCTACAAGTGGGAATTAATTGAAAGGTCCTTCACTCAAACTGACAAGATCAGCAAAGACATTGCTTGATGTACTGGATCAGTATTCAACGTGATGAGTAACACGCACATTACACACGAATCCTATCATGTTCAGTAAACACGTCACATTTCCTCTCTTGTGCACTTGTGTGAATGACAGAAAACAGGCAGAAGTTGGAAGCCCCTGAATCATATCTTGAAAAAGCCTCTTTGGAGATTGTCGCCATTGTTATTTTACTGTATGAAAGGACGTTGGAGATAAAATGTTTTGTTTTGTTTGCGCTGCATCATTGAGGTCTTTTATTTGGCTAGCATCTCAGACGATTGGCTGCACTTCAAAGAGTTGAAAAAAAACTGCAGTTGGAAGCACAATCTGAATTATTATTATTAATAACAGTTTCATTTCATCTGTGCATATGCTTTCTTGGAGCAGGGACAGTAAAAATCCACTTCTCTCTCTGTGTAGTCGGAAATGAAGTCCGACTGTTAATGAAACGTAGTCCAAAATGATTTTCATGCTACCAGCACTCACCAAAGTGGAAATTAGCATATTTTTAATTAAATGCCTTGATATTTCGAAATAATCCAAACTAACTTGTCACTCTCAACATTTTGGCGTTAATTAATTAATGTTTGCCCTTGACTCGTCAGCACTAACATGTTTATTCATCATTTTGAAGCTTTTTTCTGTAACCCCTGGAGGATGGGAAGACTTCTTGGGTGAAGCAGCGTAAGATTGGGAAAGTGCGAGTTAAATTACTGCATGCAAATTTTGACAGTATAAGCTAGTTCCGGTAAATGTGCGATTTAATAACGCCATCGTGAGCAAACATTAAATTGTTCTGCCTTTCCTCGGCCAACCGTCATGCAGTGGATTGGTTGCCATGGCAGCCTTCTGGCTGGCTGGCCCTGTGAGTTGCTGACTGAGCGGAGTGGATATTCTGGTGTGTGCTTGGCCCAGGTTTGATGCTGACTGGCATCTGTGCGTGTTTGCCTGTCATCTGACACAAGGTTATCGTGAAACAGCTTGGAGCCGTAATTGATCACTAGCCTAGAGCTACAGACCATTAAAAAATCCAATAAGATCACTAGAAATCTCCAGTGGACCTTGATGACGTCTTTTCTGATCTTTTATTATGAATATTATAAAGTGTGCTGCTTTTTTCAGCGACAGAGATTTCACTTTAAGCCTCATGGTGTGGACTAAAGGTGTTTGGGATCTACTGCAGAGCAATTAATGTTTATGAATGAGATTTATTATTTATTAGTTCTTTTCTCTTTATGTCTGAATCATTACCATATTTCGTGATCACTGCCACTAACAAAACATTATCCACCTCTTGAAAGAAGCAGTCACTGTCTGTGGATTATGTTATGTGTGTACTGTAAAAAATGCTATATATACTTATTCAGATCCCTCAGTTCCATTTACAATAGCTTCTTGGTTTTCCTGCTGTAAATTGCTCCACAAATGGATGTCAAAGGGAATTGTTTGACTTTCTTGCAGCCTGAGAGGAATACTCAATAGTGCTTTACAATGAGAGAGAAAGAGGGAAAGAAACGGAAGGGGCGGAGGTCATTTTGTATCATGGGTTCCGAATGTAACCATGACTTGAAAGTAATTGTAATTACTTAACGTTATTTAATTAATTATGGTAGTTAGTAGATGTGCGGCCAAACGATAAACGAATCACGGCACTCCTGTCGTGATATCTTTCAGGAATGACCGCAGTGAGGATGTTAATTTCCTCATCAGGTTAAAGATGAGATGAAATTGTATTTGGCCTTAATCTGAAGCTGGCCCGTATTAAATATCTCTAACATAAGGTGCATGTCCCTGTTATTGAATGGGCCTTACTGGCAGGAATTAGACGAAGCCATTTGGCCGGCATACTGCATTTTTCACACGTTTATTTGGTCACTTATTCACTTTATTTATTCACACATTGCATCAGACCTACTGTGCAGTATATCTTCATGCATCAAACGCGTATTACATTGGTAATACATTGGATAAAATGTTAAACATTACAAATATTTATGTTTTTTAAAATAAAAGTCAACAGTTTTCATCAAATTCATAAGTGAGAATAGAGGTAATTATATGGGTTTCTTTGGTAATATTGATTGATATCCAGTGTAATGATTTTTTATATGCGAGTCATTTTTGTAATTTACTGTTTTCTACATAAACTCATCCTACATAATGTAAAGAAAATTTACTGAAAATAGGTCTGTCACGAATATGAAATTCGGCTGACAGTTAAGTAAGGGATAATCCACGGCTAGCCATGCATTAAAGGGCTTTAATGCACGACATAGAGGCGAAGAACCACCCGACAATGGCACTACTTTTTTTAAATAAAGTAGTGCCATTGTATTGCTTTTTATCTTTAAAATCACATTTATTTAAATTCATTATTAAAAAAGAGAGACAGAGAACTGAAAGAGAAGGACCCGAGAGAGAGAGAGAGAGAGAGAGAGAGAGAGAGACTTATAACTGTGTTACTATGGTTACCAATGTTTATAGTAGCGGATTAATTTCTAACTGTAATCAAACTGACTGGAACTACCTGTGCATTAAACGGTTTTAATTCACACCTTCCAGCCAATCAGAATCGAGTATTTAAACAGACCATGGTATAATTGACCAATAAATTGTGGCAATTATGACAATTAATTGTCTGTTTTATTGCTTTGACATTTAATTCTCATACATTTTTTGTTCAACATTATCTCACAAATTTCCGTGAAATAGTCACGCAATATTTTGCTTTTTTTTGTGTGTCATTGTCAGGTATTTCCACCATTTTATGTGCCCTTGCCACGACTTTCTTTTTCGTGTAAGATTTAAGTATTGATTACTCAACTGTTTTTCCTATTTTTAAACCATTGTCGCTTCGGTTTGGGGTTAGATTTGCTGTTTGCGTTAGGATGTCACTTTAAAGGTGCAGTGTGTAAATTTTAGCAGCATTTAGTGCTAAAATGCTCAGTCCACTGCTCACCCCTCACTTTTGAATCGCACAGAGAAGCTACAGTAGATGTCACCCGAAAACGTCATCGTCGGAGAAAAAAGTTTGTCCGTTAAGGACTTCTGTTGAAACATGGCAGCACAAAATGGCGACTTCCACGTAAAGAGACCCTCGGTGTATGTAGATAAAAAATGTAACGGCTCATCTAACCCCAAACAAGTAACAATGGTAGGAAAATAGGATAAACAGTTGAGTAACCAATACATGAAACTTATAAAATATTGCATGACTATTTTACGGATTTTGTGAGATCAGGTTGTTTTTGATTGTTCATTAAAAAAATTTCACACATTGTTGTGATTCTTTAAATCAAAGACAATTAAAAGTAAAAGTATCTGGCCAGAATTATACTTGAGTAAAAGTAAAAAAGTACCACATTAAAATTGTACTTGAGTATTAAAAAAGTAAAAGTAACAGTAAGAAGGAAAATGAGAGATTCATGTTTAAGCTTTTAATCTCTAAAAATATGAAGTGAATGAACCACATACAAGGTTTTATCCTTTACAGCTGTTTGTAGTAAATTGTATTTCATATCTCAGATCTTCAGATCTCCGCATTTTTCCGTCGGTTAGGAGTTAGGAGTTAGGAGTTGGGTTTGGATGTCAGGAAAAACAATTGAGTAACCAATACGTGAAAATGACATGGAAAAGAAAGTCCGTAGTACAGACACAGAAAAATGCGGAGATCCGTGACAATGACAATGTATGCAACATGCTACTCAAAATTGTAAAACCTCGAATTCAAGCTCTATCAAGCCTCTCACAGGCAGCTGGTGAAGGAAGAGGTGTATTAGACCTTGTTCACATTGTCAATTCAAATCCGATTTTGGTGCATATCAGATAGGAATCCAATCACATTTAGAACGTGTGAACGGCTAAAAACCAAATGAAATCTGTTTTTTCTAATCCATTTCAGGCTACATCCAGAGGTGCTTTGAAATCCTTTTCAAATCGGATTTCTGGAAATCCATTTCAGTCTGACCGCCCTGATCGCATTTGTGTAGCTTTTCGGTTACGTCATGCTGTCACGTCACATAAAACACGTCATACGTCAAGGTAGATTGTCGTGCCAGCGCAACGTCATTCCCATAAAAACAGTGCACATAATCCGGGAAACGGCTACAGGACGCACAGCTCGGATCTGAACAGTTGTGATACACAATGTGGACAGTGAGTCTGTCAATTTGGATATGCACCAAAATCAGATTTGGACTGACAGTGTGAACAAGGTATCAGTCTTGATAGAGAGGCTGCAAACAGCAGGAAAGGTGTCACACTTCATGTGTTGTCGGTTTCAAAGAAGCGAAAAAATCTTCATCATTAGATGAACTGTTGGACAATTCCTTAGTGTGGTCCAAAGAGTCTACATGTACTGGACCACATGTCTGTAGTGACTACAAAAATATAAATTCCTAACAGATCCTTAAGAATAGCATCCTTCACTTCCCTAAAATTGGAATTGTTTTGGAAATTCATGTTTTGCCAGTTCATACGGCTTATCAAAGTTATGCAGCATTTCTTTAAATGCTGTTTTCTGCTGTATTGAATGGCTTTGCAATGTATCGCGTTACACTGTCAGTTACACTGATACTGTCCCGTTTATAGAGCAGCTCCCCCTTGTGTTTTTTAGAGAGATATGCAATCATTGCGGTGATCTGAAATCATCGCGATAAGATCAAGCGATAGCATGAGACGATTATTTAATAATTGTGACCAAGTGAAAATACAAGCTTGATATACAGTATTTAATATTGACTGGGTAAGGTTGTGTCAAAGATTGAACGAATGAAATCAAACTTTGATGCCCCTAATATCATATTTAGATAATCATATTTAGCCTAGATTTCACAGACAGGGTTTCTTCCTGTATTACTTTTTATATGTTTTCTGTAAGTTCCATAACTAACAAAAAGATACTTCCTAAATGACATTACAGTATTTTCATTTTTGTTGCCCCAAAAATCAGTAAGCAGATTAAATTATTTGATCCCACTCTGTATAACGTCTCTCTGTGTACTTACACAAGAAAAAATGTATAAAAAGTATACTATTGTGTGCATATGTGTTAGTACATTTCACCTACATTTAATGCATTTGCTTGTAATTACACTCTTCACAACATAACCCAGAATAGCACGTAGGTACACTAAGCATAATGTATTAAATGCTTTTTATGTATTTACACAGTAGTTAACTGCGCCATATATAAAATAGGACTATTAACTTGATTGTTTTCTCCATCTCTTTATTTTACAGAGGCAAAGGAGTGCTGAAATGCCTCCGGGACCTCTATCTGATGCTTAAGCAAAGCAATAATATTCCTTTACACTGTGCTTTAAAACTATGGAAAAAAATCACAATCCTAACCACGATCTCCATCCTCAAATTCCAGATGACCAGACAGCTGTTAGTTTCTCATGAATACGTAAGATATTAAAGTCCAGGATGCCATGAACCTGGAGAATATAGTGCAGTGGTTCTTAAACTGGGGGCCGGGGCACCCAGGGGGGCCGCGAGATGGTGCCGGGGGCCCCAGTTTTATAAAATACATTAATTTATCATGAATTCTCTGTAATTAAACCTAACGAAATTAGGCTACTAACCGCTACTTTGTATATTTTAATGTTTTGTTTAATTAAAATGTTAAGTTTTAGCATTGTTTTTGTCATAACTTTTCTTTGGGGGGGCCGCCAAGGAATGCACCGCACACAAGGGGGGCCGCACGTTGAAAAAGTTTGAGAACCACTGATATAGTGTACTCCTTGAGTTTATAAAAGCTTATCTTAAATGCGTGAAATTAGTCAATCGGTTCAAAATCGGCTGTTAAGACTTTAGTCTCACTTGAAATGAGCAAAGGCTTGAATCCGGAAACGGTACTCCTTACATCATCACATGTATCCTTCAGGAGCGCTGTCCATGGTGCTGAAAACGAGAATCTAATGAGGATTTACTCATACATACGTAGACATTGTTTAAAGCGTAACTAAACCCCTGGTCAGAGCCTGACTCCACCCACTGGCAATATTTGAAAAATGCAAGAAAAGTGGGCAGATCCCAACGAAGATAGAGGGGACGTACCTAAGCTCGTACCAAGCATGTGGTGAGATCGTAACAAGGGCGTGGTAAGCTTGAACCTGCTTACATCACAAGTTACATTTTGGACCCAACATCCAATAGGAAAATTCAACTGCAGTAGCCACCGTTCAACCTGAAGAGGGCAGCACTCAGACGTTTTTACATCATCTATTGTAGTATTGAAACACTTTATATCCAAATGTCAAAAAACTTACTAAAATCAATAAACAGCACTAATAAAGCATCATTCTTACAGATCATTAACTAAAAAAAGTTGGTTAAGGGTTTAGTTACTCTTTAAACACTCAATGTATTGTCACATTGTATTCAGTGAGCTTTTGGTGATGTCAGGAATGCCTAGAATTTATGGGATATGTTTTGATCATCATCAGGGTTTGTATGGTGCATTTTGTAAAACTATTCATTGTGTTTGTTTAGGCTCCAGCTTGTATGTGCCTCAGGTGCATCATCTGCGTATCTGTAAAAAAGCAGCAGTCAGTTTACATTGTTAGCATGTTGTAAGAACTACTTCATTCAGAGTAATCCAAGGCCAGCTGTAAATCAATTTACAGAGCCACGCGAGTAAGAAAAATGCCTGTGTCAAAGAAACGCGTTGGTTAGTGCAGTAATTCACCCTGGTGTTCACACTATATCACAACAAAAGCGTAAGCGAGCCTTTATAGCCATCAACATCTGCGCGAAAGCGTTGTGTGCAGCATTTATGTTCGTCGCTTTTGCTTATACATTCCAAGTGTAGACGCTCTAATTAACAGTGTCTGTAGAGAGAACAGAAGAGGTGAGAAAAGAGTGCAGTTCTCTTCTTGGCCGGCCTGTACCCTGTTATCTGAGAGCTGTCATTAGGGAAGGCTTTGTTTTGCTACTGTTCATTAGCATTCCCACTGTGGCCTCTTTACCTCTGCTACGCTGTTAGGGAGTGTCGCGAGGAAAAGCACAGCCTACGATGTAATTAGCATTAGCATGTTTGTGCTCTGACTAAGTGTGATGACAGCTAGGTTTAATGTGTCTTAGCGCAACACGTTTACTTAGCGGAGCTTTTAAATGCAGGGTGCGATCAAAGCTCTGGCAGGCAGGGGGTACGCACGCTGCATTTAATTGGGAGAAAGAGGGAGCTGCGCTAACCCAGGCATGGCTTGATAGTGTCGCTTTGAGTTCAGACTTGTGATCAGTTCATTTGAATATTCATATATTTGAGTAAATAAATGAGTAGTCATTTAGTTGATGCTTATTAAAAAGAGACAGTCTCACAGAAGCAACATGGGTGTGCGCAGTAGCTAAAAGGATACAATTCTGGTCTGCTTTAAAATTTATTCTAGTCAAGAACTGCCCACTTCTTGACCATAAACTGTAAAAAGATGGACGACAAGTCACTTTTCGATTGTAAAAGAAAAGCCAAAATATCTTAAAAATGACCACTGACATCGTGCACCGATTATGTAATGTGGAGCCAGACGCTGCATCTGAAACCGCCTAGTTCCATATTATATAGTAGGTGAAAAGCAGTAGGCAAGGTGAGAAGTATTCATAGTATTGCAAAAACAGTAGGCGAAAAGTACCCGGATGACCTACTACTTCTGGCAAGATACCGAAGTGTTCATTCGATGAACACTTTACTATCCCAGGAGCCCTCATGAAAGGAGTTATCCAATAAAGAAGAAGAGGGAGAGGAGTTGTTTTATTTAAAAATGTCCAAAAGTGGTATATTAAACAGCTGTCCCATTCTGTCTCATTCCAGTTAATGACTAACTTGTTGTTATGACGAAGTCTTTAGTGTAAATCTCTTTTCTTGGACTACAACAAACACACAGATTGTAGGCAACAGTTTACTTCCTGGGATTGGTGATGTCGAGAAGACCAACATTATCATAATTCCTCATGCTTCGGACTTACAGCCTGTAAGTTAAAGGATTAGTCTATTTTCTTAAAAAAAAAAAATCCAGATAATTTACTCACTACCATGTCATCCAAAATGTTGATGTCTTTCTTTGTTCAGTCGAGAAGAAATTATGTTTTTTTAGGAAAACATTTCAGGATTTTTCTCATTTTAATGGACTTTAATGGACCCCAACACTTAACAGTTTTAATGCAGTTTAAAATTGCAGTTTCAAATGACTCTAAAAGATCTCAATTGAGGCATAAGGGTCTTATCTAGCAAAACGATTGTCATTTTTGGCAAGAAAAATAAAAAATATGCACTTTTAAACCACAACTTCTCGTCTTCTTTCAGTCCTGTGATGCACCAGTGTGACCTCACGTAATACGTCATCACGTCAAGAGGTCACGGATGACCTATCGAAACTACGCCCCAGTGTTTATACGTGTGGAGAAAGAGGACCGTTTCGACGTTGTTGTATGTCGATTGATACTAATTAATGTCTTTGTGTCAGTTTATTGTTTAAAATGGTCCACAAATGTGCGTTTCATATATGTAACATGTGACCTTTCAACGGCATAACGCAACTACATGAGGTCGCGCTGGCTCACCACACAGCCGGAGGAAGAAGAGAAGCCGTGGTTTAAAAGTGCATATTTTTAAAAAATGACAATCGTTTCACTAGATAAGACCCTTATGCCTCGTTTGAGATCGTTTAGAGTCCTTTGAAACTGAAATTTTAAACTGCATTAAAACTGTTAAGTGTTGGGGTCCATTAAAGTCCATTAAATAAGAAAAATCCTGGAATGTTTACCTCAAAAAACATAATTTTTTCTTGACTGAACAAAGAAAGACATCAACAGTTTGGATGACATGGTGGTGAATAAATTATCTAGATTTTTTATTTAAATGGAGTAATCCTTTAACTCCTGTCAGCATTGCATTGTGAGCGACTCTTTCAAACATGGTAAGGAGCGTCACATTTCCAGCTGACATCAGAGGTATTCAGGCCAATCACAACATACAGATTAGCTAGCCAATCAGGGACACAGCGCTTTTCAGTTCAATGAGCTGTACAAAATCAGAGCGTTTGAGGAAAGCAGTATATCTAGAGCTACAAAAATGTACAGTATGTGAAAAGTAATGTGTTCTTTTAACCATAAACCACGCAAACACATTGTATTATACTAAATACACGAAAGGTAAGCAATGAAATAGGTGCACTTTAATTCAGTTCCTATTGTCACAGTATGCGATTTCAGACGCTATGGTTTTAAGGCCCCGCCCATTTCCCTGTTTGACTCACATAGCTCTTACACCCCTTTTAAATAGCATCTAATAACCAACTTAAACCAAACCTATTAGTATGAACACTCAAAAGTACATTAATGATAAGAAATAAGTAAAATAACAGAAATCATTGTTTGCAAAAGTTGATTTCAAGTGTAAATTGATTGAAGTTTAAAGTTCGGCTCGCGTTCATGACCTACACTGCAGCCAACTAGGAGCGATCAAAATGTTTTGGCTTCACCTTTCTAGACGTGTGCGGCACCCCTGAAAGTAATCAAAAATATGTCGGTAATGTTTGTTTTGTTAGAAAATTTTGTTATTTAAAAACAACACTTAAAAACAACCAAATAACAAATGACTTTGTTTTCCTATGGGTAAAGACCCATACATGCTAACCAATCAGATTTAAGCCTTGTACATTTAAAAACAAAAATCTTCTCATTGAAGCACATCTTTACACTACTGGGTGTAACATTCAACCACCCTTACACTTTTGTCCCACCCTTACGAACACCCTAGCTAAGATTATGTCAGCCGACAGGTTTTTGCAGGTTTAAGCTCCACCAGAGTACAGCAACACAAAGAAATGGATTTAGCCAAGATTTTGAAAGCATGGATTTGGAGTCTACTCCTCCCTCGTACAACTGCCTTTTGCGCTTCTTTCAGAGATTTGAGGTTTGATCTCCATGGCAGCAGTCATTCCGAGCCATCACACATCTGACAGAAAGAAATCATTGCCGTATGTGTCCTCAACAAAATGAAACCGACCAATATAACATGCTGGTCTGCTGGGCATAATATTCTCTCTGAATATGGGGTATATTGAAAGTCGAGAGGGCAAATGTGACCCATCTGTCATTACATGGACATCATGTGTTATGTGATTGGCCACATCTCAAGACTGTCTTTATAGTGTCTCACTGCTGGCACCTTGCAGGGCAATTTTCCATATTTCAATGCAATTTCTCCTGAAGCCTCACACTCACCCAGGGAGCAAATGCTTCACACTTCCATGATTGTTCTCTCTCATTCTCTCTGTCTCTCTCTCTCTATATATTTTTTCTCTATCTATACTTATTTCTCCACATTTTTTATTGCTGAAAATTACCAGATCGGGCTTTTTAATGATTTTAATGTTATGAAAGCAGTCAGTGATCCATTAAATCAAGAGCGAATTTAATTTGAAAGTGAGCTTTACTATGCCCCACTGTGAAGTCTCATACAGTCTCAAACAGTATAAAGTAACATTAAAAACACCCTCCACAAACGCATATTGTGCTTTTATTTTGTTTTGAAAGTTACCTTGATGGCCTACCAGCAAAAATCATGTTAACAGCAGTTAATCTGTGTCAAATAAAATTTCATATTATTCAATCACCCATGGTAAACATGGCGTAGTCCATCATGGCGTAGTCCATCTTTTTTTACAGTCTATGATTTAGACATAAATGTGTGTTGGAAGTGTGAACACAACAACCCTACATTGAAAAAAATCCACCCCGTCCTTCGTTTTAAATCTCATTGTGCTCATTAGACATGCTCTTTTGATTATCTTGTTAATGTGAGATCACACAAACAAAGCCACTCACAGACTGGTTAATTTTTTGTTTGTTAGCACATTGTAGCTCTAATGCGGCTAAAGGTAATATTGTCTCAGACTGTATTCACAAAAAATCTGATCTATTTTAACCATAAGTGCTCATTTTCTGTTTGTAAGGAAGTGAGGAGCTGTAGGTCATTTGCATTTAAAGGTACATGCATAAAAATGCTTTTTGCTCTCAACCAAATAGGGGCACTTTATATTAAAATAAATTATCTGTGAGGTATTTTGAGCTGAAACTTCACAGACACGTTCTAGGCACACATAAAACATATTAAATCTTGTAAACATGTCCATAATATATGAAGAGTTTGGTTCCAAAACGCAATGAATCCATTTTGACTAATTTCGGTAAAAACGTGTTTTCTATACCAGGAAAGTGACAAGATGAAAACCACTATTATATGTTACAAACTTTCACATAGCATCTTTAGGTTGTAATAACATTAAATATTAAAATCCATAAAGATTTATTATAAATACTGATTATTTTTTCTACAAAATGTTCTGCAAAGTTTTTTTTTCAAAATGCTATAAAACTATTGAATTAATATTTAAATGCATTCATCTTTGATTTTTGTTTAAAATTTTCCTTTAAATAATGCAGTTTGGAATCACCCCAAACACACACTGGCACTGTACAAGATTGCATTAAGGAATGTGCATGCATGTGTCTACAGTTAAATATCACCCACTGTAGCCAAATTGGAATAAAGTAAAATGCGGTCTGTGTAAACAGTGAGCAGCACTGACACAGAAGCAAAACTGGGACGCACTTTAGAAGAGAGAGACAAGCCAGAGAGAAAGCCTGGCAAGATCTGTGCTACTGTTTAAATTGCCCAAGCTGTTGAATAGCTTGACCAGTTAGGACTCTCCTCTGCTCTCTAGGGTCCTCCTGTTCATCTGTTCTCCTCTTTGCTACACTCTTTCAAATGAGTGCACCCCCTCAGGGCAGCACATGGCACTAACAGGCCACCTCCACCCCCCCCTCTCTCTCTATCTCTCTTCCTGTCATACACACACACCCTGCAGTTAGGTTATAGTAATGAATTGTTCACAGGTGCTGATGATGAGCCCCTGAGCATCACCGTGGAGACGGGATGTGCCAGGCACAGGCCAAGTGGAAAAGAACAGATGCACGCTTAGAGTCCCCATACACCCCTCTTCTCCTAATAACACAATCTTCAAAATAAAGGTTCCAATTAAGAACAAAAAGGGTTTTATCGCCTGATGCCATGCAGCTTTATAAGCTCCATAAATACGTTTTTTTAGCTTAACTTATAGAGACAGCTACAGTATAAGTAAACTATTTGTATGTTGGTATGTCAATAAAGTGTGAACGCTGTGGCTTTGCATTACATGTTCTGTTTGTTTGAGTATGATAGAGGTTCTGTGTTGAATCTGCAAAGAACCACTGAACAATTACAATAATGAGTCTTTACTCTATAAATGTGTTCTCAGTCTACTTCACCTGAACCATATTGGGGACTAAAGAAATGATTGGGGCTTGAGGACATGCTATTTGAAATAATAAAGTGCCAGGTACTCCAAAAGCTTCAGATCTCAAGCACCCTACACGGCGAAAAGATTTTCGATACAAAGTGGCTTCTTCGCTGGTGTTACAAAGAACCATAAACAAACCTTTAGTTGAGAAATACATTGCCAGTCTGGTCTCATGATAGTCTTTGCACAGTTGTATGGCCCTGGTAGAGAAAACATATACAAATAACCTAGAAAAGAAAACTAGGATGCACATAAATGAGATGGGTGGTTGTCCAAAGAAAGCTTTCTAAGATACCTAATTTTAGCTAAATTCATTGCAGAGGAGGTAATCCCATAATGTATTGCAAGAGGCTTTACAAAAATATTCATCCAAGATGATGGTGGACGAAACTTTAGGTTGGATTAACTTGCAAAACCACGTTGTTTTAACTTACAGTGTACCAAATGTATTATTGCATCATGTGGTGAGCATTATTTTAGCATGCACAGACCCCATATGGCAAAAACATATATTTTCAAATATAATTTTAAATAAAATATACAAAAAATGGCAAAAATATATGTGCTGAAATATACACTCACCTAAAGGATTATTAGGAACACCTGTTTGATTTCTCATTAATGCAATTATCTAATCAACCAATCACATGGCAGTTGTTTTAATGAATTTAGGGGTGTGGTCCTGTGACATGTGGGTGAAAATGCCTTGTTGATGCTAGAGGAGAATGAGACGACTGATTCAAGCTGATAGAAGAGCAACTTTGACTGAAATAACCACTCGTTACAACCGAGGTATGCAGCAAAGCATTTGTGAAGCCACAACACGCACAACCTTGAGACGGATGGGCTACAACAGCAAAAGACCCCACCGGGTACCACTCATTTCCTCTACAAATAGAAAAAAAAGGCTACAATTTCATGAGCTCACCAAAATTGGGCAGTTGAAGACTGGAAAAATGTTGCCTGGTCTGATGAGTAATCAATAAATGTTTGTTTTTTTACTTATTTTTGCATTCTGCTGAGAAATTATATTGTAGATAATTAATATTTGTTTTGTTATGTCTAAAGTTTTGAAACCAGTTTCCTTAGAATGTACCAAACACAAACGCTGTGAAATCAGCCTATATTTTCTTTTATTTTACAAAAGGAGAAGCATCAAACATGTGTACTTAAATCGTTTAATATTAATTTATGACAGATGTCGTTTAATCTACATCAGTTCCCAGGCTATCCCTGTACAAAAACAAACACTCATACACATGCTTTCATTTGTCGAATGACCATTAGTAGTGCTGGTAGGCTTTACTACTGGCTACAGGATGACTAATAGAGGTCTATAAAGTCATATCTCTCTTTCACTTTCTTTTTCTATACCTTTGTGCTTTCTCTTTCTCCGCCCCTCTCTCTTCCCTTCGCACTTGTTCCTTGCTTCTCCCTCCATCCCTTAAGGCTTATAGATTATGTTCTAACGTGCCACTAAAATACTCATTACTCATCTGCCATAAGGATGGATTAACACTTTGGCGTGAGGCAGTTTTATGTATGGTTGTATGGGGACACAGTGGTTTCACTATGAGCAGATCTGCTTGACTGCTGTGCTGTTTCCAGGCTGCTCATCATTAGCAATGTAATATGACTGATGTTGCTTCACTCTTCACTGTTTACTTTTGCTTCAAAAGCCTTCATGGTTGTTTTGGTACCAGCGGGAATTGAAATGAGCGACTTATTGTAAAATGTAACTAATTACTGTTACGTACATTTGTCTTTATTTTGGATAATTATGCATTATGGTTTTTTAAAGTGAAAGTGACAAGTATGGTCACTTTAACCTCATTTAACCTCTACTAATATAACCAATATAATTAGTAAACATATGCACTATACTGTAAGTTGTAAACAGTGAGAATCACTGCAGTGCCCAGGGAGAAACTGGGGTTAAGGTGCCTTGTTCAAAAGGCACATCATTGACTTTGAGACTCGAACCGGCGACCTTCGGGTTACAAGCCCGACACCCTATAACCAGGCCATGACTGCCCCCAAAACAAGGTGCTTTATTACAAGGTAGTGCTGCCTCACGATTGCAGAATAAAAGTTTTTGTTTACATAATATATGTGGGTGTACTGTGTATAATAATTATGTATAAATGCACACAGACATACGCATGTATGTAAATAAGAAACATTTGCATGTGTATATACATGTTTACATTTATATATAATTTAAATTATATATAAATAAAAAGATTTATTATATAAATGTATATTTTTCTTAAAATTATACATGTATGTGTTTGTATTTATATATACATAATTATTATACACAGTAAACACACATATATTATGTAAACAAAAACTTTTATTCTGCAAACGATTAGTCGTGACTAATCGTGAGGCAGCACTATTACAAGGTGCTATGAATGTAAGTGTATCCAAAGATATTGGATATTGCAAGATTGTGCACTGCTATTACTATGAACCGGGGACAATGCAATGCAATGCTCAATATAACTCATTATACCACCGGGCTGTTGAATGATTTATTCTGATTGGTTGAGAAATGTTCTACATGTATGCATTATTTTTCATTATAAGCACACCTGAGCTGTCAAATGTTTTAAAATGCATACCAGACCAATATCTTTGTCTGTGGTAACCGTGGTAAAAGCAGAAAATAATGCACGTCCAAAGTCGTAATGCGCCATGTTGTTACACCGTGGGTGTGCATTATTTTCAAATAATTCAACAGCCCGTCGTCAGTTATTCCTTACATATATACCAAAGTCCCGCCTCCCAGTTTAAAGAACCAATCATGAATCGATAAAGACTGACGATTCTCAGGAAAAGGGTCTCTGTGCACCTGTGTAACAAGCGTGCCGCACAAGCCCTGAAAAGTGAAGCCAAAACGTCTCGATCGCCCCCCAGTGACTGGTCCCAGTATAGGTAATAAACCCGCCTCCCCATGTTATTCAATGGGACTTGAGACCAACTAAACAATTTAATTACACTTCAATTATAATTTTTTTCTGAAGCTGGTTTCTGTCATTTACTGTATTTTTATCACGCTGATGTAAATTCAAGTGTTTGTTTTTAAAATAACTTTAAATAACGTTGTTTTTAGTTTGTTATTTAATGCTATAAAAACGGTGGTGTGACATCATGATTGACAGCTGTGATATGAGCATTCCGCGAGGGCGGCTTTACTTCCTGCTCACTACTGCGCAGGACTGGTCTCAAAATCGCTACTGCGCAGACTCAAGACCCAAGATGTCAGCGGCGTATCGGACACTGGCGGCTTCATTTTTTACCAATGAGAGCGAACAGGCGTCGTCCATCTTTTTTTACAGTCTATGCTGTGCACATGTGCAGTAGCTGAAACGACCTTGAAAAAGGTGTTTAATTGTGATTTTAGGATGCAATTTTAGAAATATTTGTTTTTCACCATGCGTGATGAAATAACTCCAAACATGGCCGCCCAGTGGCATGATTTCCTTAAAGGAACTTTGGCGTAATATAGGTTGCAGTGACATTTGTGAAATACAGTAGTAAAATAATGTTACAGATTTGATAAAAATGTATTGATTCATTCCATGTTATTTTGTCTGCTACAACAAATACGAAAATGTGTAGCACACACATTATGGAACTACGATACCTTTCACTATAACTAAAACCTACTTTTGTAGTATTTTTGTAGGTTTATAGTTCAGAGTTTTTCAAACTGTTGTTCGGGACATACTATGGGATGCACAATGGGATAATGTGGGACGTGCAAACCCAGACAGCAGACGACTCCGGGCCGGACCCATACCGGATTTGTGCCAAAGTCAGCAGCTCTGGTGCGGATCCGGTGCAGATCTGGCCCAGAGTCGGCTGCTGTCTGGGAAGTAGCTTGGCTGTAGCAGTGAATGACACAAAAAACAGTTTAGTCCAACTAATGACAAGCAATAAAAGATTCTTTAGATACGATTTACAATAGGGTATTATAATAAAAAATCATAAACATATATTTCATTAATAAAATGACAAGGGGAATAAAAATCTACCCTTATAAAAGAAAATAAAGGGGCGTTTCATCATATTTCTGTTTAAAAACATGCCTATTATACCTATTTAATTTGGGAACCTTTTAATAATATGTTGGAGAAGTAAAGCATCACTTGATAAAGTAACTTGAAAAAGAAATCTGATTATGAAAGACACCCACCGGTATCACTGCACACTCCTCTATACAGGTGCTCTCTGTATTGCTGGCTCATGCCTCCCAATGGGGCTGTTCTCTAAATGGGGACATTTAAACCCCACCGCACCACTCTCTGCTTTCCCGACGGCAGCTGGGAGTCTATTTCACAAAACAGAGCTGTTTTAAATTAGATTATTTTACAGAAATTGGCCAGTGACCCCTTTAAAAGGCTATCCTATGGTGAGTGTGTATACACATGCTAAATTATTTACACCCTGAAACAAGTGCGGTGCGCTCCATGAATAAATGAAACCCGGAACGCTTTGCTCACCGGATCACCCGTGGCTGCGGCTTCTAAACACACTTTAATCAACAGATAAATATTTCACCAGTTAACCAGGGATAGCATTTAAATTCATTCAACTCCTAATTTGATTTGGTTTCATTTGAAGTTGGAAGCAGGGAGATAGTTTGATTTATTTTCATTTTATTTTTTGTGACAGACAGATATGCATTTAAGGCAACATGTTCATTACAAACAGTGTCTGGCATGGTAATTAGCTTTGCGCAAATGACTGTAAATTGATTTGAATGCGCTAGCAGTCAAGGCAACTCCTGTAATCATAGAATCCAAATCTCTTTGACCTTAGAGCAGCTTTAAATCCATAAGACCCACTCTGAACCCTTTCAAACCCATTAAACGTGTGCGTTGTAGATTAGTCAGTAATTTAAGTTGCGTTTTGACATGTTTAATTGCACCGTAGTTTGCCGACAAAATTTCGTAGCTTAAACATTTTACATTCCATTGCGTCCTGGCAATTAGACCAAATTAGCTACAGATATTGAAACAAAATGAAGGCTTTTGATTGGTTCAGCTCATTTTCATCAGCCTGAATGAAAGGTACTCGCAGGTCACAGTCACGCCTGACTTTCATATCTTCTGTCTCTTAGCTTTTCTATCTTGTGTGAGTATGTGTGTAAATGGCAATTTCTCTCTAATATCCTAATGGCTCAGATCAAAATTTCTGAGATTTAAAGAGAGAGGGAGAGAAAGAGAGTGAGGGCGCCATTAGATTTGTAGACTTATATTTTTCAAGTCAGGAATTCAATTATCAATAGTGGACCTGCAGCCCTTAGATGCATACAAGTATGCATGTTTGCAAGTTAATAGTGTTTGTGTTGGTAGATTTGGAGAATATTCTTTTCTTACTCTTAAAAAGCTGTGTTGTTTCATCCCATGTTTGAGTAAAATATACACAAACCCAACTTACCCTAGAAAATGTCCATATTTGACCCAATCATGTTTTTTTACAGTGTAAATGTAAGATAAAGTTTTTATCCAAAACTTTTGTCAGTATCTCTTTTGACAATCCAAGCTTTTCTCTACAGAACAGGAAAGAAGTTTTGTGCTTTGTCAGAGCTGCTATTTTTTTTAACAAAGCCTATAGTGACCACAAGCCATCAAGCTCCAAAAGGACCTATACAAACACCATCTAACACAATAACTGTGTGAGGAACAGATTAAAATTGGTCACTTTTTGCTGTAAATATAGCAACATCTCAGTTGTTATTGGGTTGTTAAACCCATAGTTGGGTAAAATATGGACAAACCCATCCACATAAATAAACCAATGCTGGTTTTTGTCTCAAATGCTGGGTTGTTTCAATCTATGTTTGGGTAACAATAACCCAACATAGGTTTATTACTAGTATTATTGTCCATATTCTTATAGTCCATATTTTACCCAAATGTATTGAAACAAACCAGGATTTTTTTTGACATAATTAATGTATGTAATTGTGCATTTTTAACTTTTTAGCAATGATTTTTTTTGTCATTTGCTCACATGTCTCGTTATCCATTCAACACAAAAACACTATTAACTCGTTCCCCGCCAGGCATTTTTTGAAAAGTTGCCCGCCAGCATTTTTTGTGCTTTCACAAAGTTTTCACAAAATGCCTTCCAGAAAAATTTTCTTCTAAAAAATATAAACATACAAATATATCAAATGAAAGAGCAGACCATCTGCTTTCAAACAAACAATAAACAAACAAACAAAACGGGAAAAAAAAGTTTCATCCTATCCATATTTTTATCTCTGCTTATAAACTCTTACATATGGGTATTTTGTCTTTAAAAATACAATTTTATGGGCAAAAAGCTAAAATATATACTTTTTTGTGAAAGAATTTTGTTAAAGATTAGATTTAGAACGATTATCAAAACATACACAGAGTTTAAAATGAGTAAATATCGTTTTGGCTTCAGTTTTTTCATAAATTGGGTAAGTAGTTAAGTAAAGTAAATTAGTGGATAAACGCGCTATTGCAGATTAACATAAAAAAATCTTCAGAAACACTTTTTTATGCAAACGTTTTCTCTTAATTGACGAGATAATTGGCGGGGAAAGAATTAAATGGGCACAAACACTAAAGACATAGGCGGAGTTTTGTGTTTGTGCTTAGGGCACCTACCGACAAACAAGGGTACTGAAATACTTTCAGATTACTTTGAGAAAGTGCAGCTTCATGTTTTTTTAATACAGTTTAAATAAATGAAAACTATTTTAGCCCTTAAGGCGGAGTGCACGATTTCTGAAAAACGCTTTGGAAAAGGAAGTCGGGCCGACTACCTAAACACACTTGTAGCCAGTCAGCAGTAAGGTGCGTGTCTACTAAACAACATTGTTGCCTGGGTTGCGGGTCTATCAAAAGAAGGTGCAGATTCTATTGGAGCAGGAGCGTGTTTGTTTAGGTGATTTCAATTGTCAACATTGACTTTCAGAGATCATGGACCCTGCCTTTAAGTTACTCAGTCTACAAATTAAAATATTAATATTCAGACAAATAAAATATGACTTCTTATAATTATATTTCATTTATAGCTCAGACAACTCATAATTGCCTGTGGTATGGGGAGCAGTACCCCCCTGCCCCCCATACTCCTCCTAACTTTGCGTTCATACCAGACGCCAAGGAAACGAATAAATCATGCTATTCGCACGTAGTTAAACATTTTGAGTTAACTCGCTTCATTCGTGCATGAAATTTGCGAAATTTGCAATTGGAGATTTGAGAGCTAGGGCATTTTAGGCGGTTTCTCGGATAAGGTTTAGATTAATCCAGGACTAGGCCTTAGTTTTATAAGAACATTTAATTAGTTTGTACAAAAATACATCTGAAAACTACTGATGTACATATTGAGACAAAACAATGGTACTGATATACTTTAAAATATGTCAATGCAAGCTTTTTTTATTAAGACTGAAAAAAAAATTATTCATTCAATTTACTAAATTTTTTAAGGTGAGTGGTTGGAATCAATTTATTTAAGTTACATTTAAACAAAAGTTTTTTGTTTTGTTTTGTATTCCTATTTTTTTTGTTTTATTGTTTAAAGGGACACTTCACCCATTTGCATTAAGCTTTGTATAATTAGAACCCCAGTCATGTTTTTGAATGGTCGTGCATCATTACCTCTGTTTCCCCGGAGAAATATGGATTTCAGTGTTGCACTTCCTTCTTTCAATGATGTAAAAATCATCATTTTGCATCATTGACAACGTGATCTCATGAGAATACGTGTGTACTTTTACGTATCAGTGTGGTTGTACAATACGTACATATACTTACGATTAAAACACACTAAAACGTACAATATCAACGTTTTGACAGGACTAATACGTAAATTATTTACGTATTTACAGCTTTACAAACGTACAAATTTGTACGCAAGTTATTCCTATTTATAAATATTAAAATCGCGGGCATTGGCGTTTCTTACTCATAACAATGACATGTTTTCAGTCATATTTTCTGACTTATTTATTTAAGACGGTTTACCCATTTACCTAATGAAATGATTATGATATTCAGAGAATTTCACAATATTTAACATTTTAAAACTAAAATTAATAGCATTTCTGTATTAATATTTATTTTGTTTGCCATGACACACAAAAACGCGTTTTCTCCTCCTGTCTTCTATGCATACGTTATTATTACTACAAAGCAATAATTACAACAAAATACAACATAAATTCACAAAAGATGTTACTTTTATTCATTTGCTGTAATCCACATCTTTAAAATTCATACGATTGCGAGGAACAGATCCAAATTCAGCCCTTTATCCAGCGATTTTGAGTTCTCATCAGCAACCGTAGTCAAATCGCGCGTTCGTTAATGTGAATTCAAATATCCCGCCTCAAGAAGCTTTACGACACATTGCTTTATGGCAGTGATATCAAAAGCTCATTGGCTGTTTGAGTGCCACATGACATATTTGCGTCATTTCCATTTCCGTTGGTGTACGTTTGAAATTAAAAAAGCGCGCCGTGACAGAGGGAGGCCAGATCAACGCTGATCAAACTCTTGGATTAATAACTTTAATACTTCTCTTTACTTTACTTCATATACTCCAGAGAGGACCTTGGCTGCAGCACATCATCATTTTAACTACTTTTGGTACTGATTTTAATATTCGCAATAAATAAGTTGTTGTGATTACACTTGTCTGTCTGTTATGATTTTTTAAACAGTAACGTTAAATGATTTTAATAAACTGTCTTGCGTAGGACTGTAGCACCTTAAATTATCTTTGAATGCTATATTGTTACTAATATGTTCCTAAACATATCTGTTCGTTACGTTGCATAATTCTAAAAAAATACATTACGTATTTAAACATTTTGTATAAAAAGAGTTTGGGTTTAGGGCAGGGCTGGACTGGACTGGAACAAAAATTTGCCCCTGGCATTTTGGCCCAAACCGGCCCACACTACATTGCAAAAATGTATTTTCAAGAAAAAAAAATCTTAGTATTTTTGTCTTGTTTTCAGTAAAAATATCTAAAAAATCCTAAATTAAGATGCTTTTTCTTGATGAAAATTACCCAAGAAAATAAGTCTAGTTTTAAGACCAAAAATATTAAATTTAAGTGATTTTGTGCATAAAACAAGCAAAAAAATCTGCCAATGAGGTAAGCAAAAAATCTTGAACATTTTCTTAAACACTAAATGCAAAGCTTACCCCATTGGCAGATTTTTTTGCTTGTTTTATGCACAAAATCACTTAAATTTAAATTTTTTGGTGTAAAAACTAGACTTATTTTCTTGGGTCATTTTGCTTATTAAGAAAAACCATCTTATTTTAAGAATTTTTAGATATTTTTTACTGAAAACAAGACAAAAATACTAAGATTTTTTTTCTTGAAAATCATTTTTTGCAGTGTATAATTACAAACACCACCCTTTTTGCAAGCCTTTAAATATGTAGCAATAGCAACTCCAATTCCATAAAAGCACTAAACCCAATTAATAGCAGAAAAGAGTGAGAGTTGACACAACAAACACTTCTAGAACATGTTATTTATTAGTTTAGTTTAGTTTAGTTTAGTTTAGTTTAGTTTAGTTTAGTTTAGTTTAGTTTAGTTTAGTTTAGTTTAGTTTAGTTTAGTTTAGTTTAGTTTAGTTTAGTTTAGTAATCCACACTTATGAATCCTAAAACAAGCTATTGGCAAAATTTGCCATTGAATTGCTGACTTTTTACAAAATACAAGTCCTGCTTACAGCAATATTGAAAACGGATTATTACTTGCAGTACTTACTGTACAGGAAGTATTCCTACATTCACTGAACTAAACTTGTGTGATTACAGTAATAGAGATTTTTAAGATTATCGGTCAAATGTGTTGTTATATACAAAAAACATATCTTTTTCTGTAAGCAGATCTCCTGGATTGTTTGATTTTGCTTGAAGAGAAATTATACGTTTTGAAACAGACAATCAACGAAAAATCTACGAATCAGATACAATCTCGTAGTCACAGAGCAAAGAGTGCAATTATTTTATTGCAGCTTTATCACCAAAATTGTGTGTTTTTGACTCAGTTTTATCAAGGGGTATCTATCTAAACTTGTGTTTTGAAAGCAGTTCTGCTTACCGCAGCCAGCCACTAACGTTACACTCACTTATCTCTCGTCTCTCTCCCTCTCCTCACTGACACACTTTGCGTGCTGGTGCTGCGCTGCCAGTGCCACCGCCGCCACCATCATCATCATCATCACCAGCGACGCGAGTTGAAGGTCCTGCTGTGTTATTTTACCACATTTTGCAGCGTCTACTGAAGAGCCTGTTTCTCCTTGCGTGTTATCTCTCTGGCTGCGTCCGAAACCGCATACTGTATAGTAGGTACTGAATTAGATGAAGTACCTACTTACTTGGCGTTAAAACAGTAGGTACTGTATAGTATGAATCCTGGTAGTATGAATGAGATTCGGACGTACTACATCCGCCATGTTGTTACATCACGTGACATACGTCGTCATCACGTCCTGTCATTTCAGCGCGAAAACAGCCGCGTGCCTCTTCTTCTTCGTTGGATAACTCCTCGTCCGGGGCATCATGGGATAGTGAAGCGTCCATCGTATGCACACTGCAAAATCTAACCGGAAGTAGTAGGTCATCCGGGTACTTTTTGCATACTGTTTTTCGAATACTATGGCTGCGTCCGAAACCGCATACTGTATAGTAGGTACTGAATTAGATGAAGTACCTACTTACTTGGCGTTAAAACAGTAGGTACTGTATAGTATGAATCCTGGTAGTATGAATGAGATTCGGACGTACTACATCCGCCATGTTGCTACATCACGTGACATACATCGTCATCACGTCATGTCATTTCAGCGCGAAAACAGCCGCGTGCCTCTTCTTCTTCGTTGGATAACTCCTCGTCCGGGGCATCATGGGATAGTGAAGCGTCCATCGTATGCACACTGCAAAATCTAACCGGAAGTAGTAGGTCATCCGGGTACTTTTCGCATACTGTTTTTCGAATACTATGTATTCGGACATACTACTCGCCTCGCCTACTGCTTTTTGCGTACTATATAGTATGTAGTAGGCGGTTTCGGACGCAGCATATGTATTCGGACATACTACTCGCCTCGCCTACTGCTTTTCGCGTACTATATAGTATGTAGTAGGCGGTTTCGGACGCAGCATATCTCTCTATTTTGACACGTGATCTGACCGACGACGCATGCTCGCTTGCACAGAGACCAAAGCGGTGATTGGGCCAGCTTAATGTCAATCAAAAATAACCAATGGGCTGCTGCTGAGTGGGCCGGTCTATCTAGCAGTGGCGGTTCTACACGGAGGCCAAGGGTGGCCCGTGCCTCTGTAGACATCAGAGGTGTAAAGTACTCGAGTAAATGTACTTCGTTACTGTACTTAAGTATTTTTTGGGCTACTTTGTACTTGTACTGAGTATCAAAAATATAGGCAACTTTTACTCTCTACTCAATTACATTTTTGATTGGGTATTTGTACTCTTTACTCCACTACATTTGAAATGACACTTAACGTTACTCGCTACATTGTTTATTCGTCAAATAAAAACGAGACGAAAGTGTCAGAGTGTGATGATGGATAGAATCTGTGGTCGCGAGGTTACACGCACACACACAACTGAGGGACTTCATTGGCGCTACGCGGGGCAATCGTATGAAATCAAAGTACTGCGAGAGCAAATCAAATGCATATGGAGAAGTTTTGTCTTGCGGTACTTTGATGTCAAACGCTGAACGGCTTGCATTGAGCCACCGTAGCGGGACATCTGCGTGCTGCGTATGTCATAAACTGTAGAGAAAAGTTCGCGTCTGGTCCGAGAGAAGAGACAAAGAGCAAACATGGATGCATATCACATTTGCTTCAGTCAAGGGACCCTTTGTTAAACATGTGATGCTACAATCAAAACAAAAGTGATGCGCGATCGCAGGAGGGTCATCCCGCAACTCAAAGGCAAGCACAAATGTTTATATACTCTGACGCTACTTTATCAGCTAACCTGAGCTGGTTACATAACTTGATATAACTTACTATATAAGCCAAAATAAACCAGCGATGTCCTGTACTGATTGCCCGAGTAACTTAAGTACATTATAAGATTGATAATAAGTGTACAATTTCACTGTCCTCAAATTTAACCAAGTATGCTGTAATGTATTTACTGTAAAGAGGGATGCATGACGGAAGAAATGTAGTGCACTTAATGTGAGATAGTGGTGTTACGTCTACTACATGTGTTTACAATTAATCTTTCAAATGAACAACTTCACGTTTTTAATATGCATTATCATATTTCTGTTAGTGTAATTTTCGTTTACAGGAATTTTTTAAATATTAAAATTATATCTTTTTTAGGATAGGCCTATATAAGAATATTTGGTAATGTTAACAAGATTTTAATAAAGTAATTGTTGAAATTAACATTAACAAAGATGAATAAATGCTGTATAAGTGCAGTTCATTATTAGTTCATGTTAACTAATGTAGCTAACTAATGTCAACTAATGAACCTTATTGTAAAGTGTTACCATATGTTTATATCACAAAGTTAGGCTATATATTTTTCAGCATGGCACATTCAAGTACACAATGACACTAGACTAAAATTAAATGGGTTTAAATTAAATTGAATGTAGATTTCTAGACTAAAATCTCATGGCATTTAGTTGAATAAAACTAGACTAAAACTAAATCAATTCAGATGACAAAAATATGACTAAAACTTAATTCAGTTTTTGTCAAAAGACTATCACTATGTTTAATCTGTGTTTGTTCTGCCAGGTCAAAATTTTGAGGAGTTTGATTTCTTTTCTATATTAGAAAATAAAACCTCATAAATAAACTTTCTTAGTTTTCACTGCCCAGATCTACAATGTCTCTTTGTGTTGAGGACTAGTGCATCTTTGAGCCAACATTCAGTACGAGTAAAAATACTTGAGTACTTTTAAATTGGGTTACTTTAATACTTTTACTCAAGTCGTATTGAAATTGGTAACTTGTAACTTGTAGTGGAGTAATTTTTACAGTAAGGAATTTGTACTTTTACTCAAGTATGGCTTTCAGCTACTCTTTACACCTCTGGTAGACATGTCCCTGGCCACCCCTGTGGCCACCCCGTGCTGACCAAATAAAAAAGTATAAATGTATTTAGATTTTACACGCGAGCGCCAAAAGCGGAACGTTCTACACCGGCAAATTAGAGCGGCGCTCCCAATCACTGTAGCCGGCTGCGGGAGATGCTCGGCGAATTTGTTCCTAATCCCCCGATATTGAGAATGTGTATGCAGGTTTGGGCACTGGTAAGGACTCTAGCTGACTTGACATTGGGACACTGTTCACTTTTTCTCCTGTGACGTGGCTGCTTAAAAGCGCTGTAATTATGTATGCTCTTACATATACGTGCATACAATTGGAGGAATTTAATTAAATGTTACATATAAAAATTTTTACAATTTAAAATAAATATTATTTTAAATACTGATTAGATTGTGGTCCCTAACTGTCTAGCAATGTGTGTTTATATGTAAACTAAAACAAACGCTTGTCTTTATAAAAGTTTGCATTTCATAAAGTTTATTGAGTAGGCTCACATGATTATCGGTTGGGGGGCTTTAGAAAAGAGCCAAGCTCCCCTTTTGCACCTGCACTCACTCTTGTATTAAATACATATTTATATGATTGTAAAGTAAAATAAAGTTTACAGGGCAGTTTCCCGGAAAGGGATTAGACTAGTCCTAGACTAAAATAAATGTAAGAGCTGTCCAAACTGAAAACAACTTGCAATGCCATATCTTAAAATACACCAGTGCCCTTTGTTTTGCTTCAAAATGCACACAAGTAATGTATTTAGTAAGGCATGTTTGTTAAAACTAGTTATATTTCCTAATTAAACTATAAGGCCTAGTCCTGTTTTAAACTAATTCCTGTAACCACCCCTATTATCTTTAAATATAATTTCTTGCAATTTTTTATGTGCCCCTCTGGTAAAACACTGGCCCCTCATTGGCCCCCCTAGTGAAATTTGTCTAGAACCGCCACTGCTATCTAGGAAAAAAAGGACGATGACTGGGCCGGGCAGTCATTGGGCCAGCTTAATGTCATTAAAAAAATAACCAATGGGCTGCTGCTTAAATGTCAGTGGGCCGGTCTGTCTAGAAAAAAAGACGCTAACTGGGCTGCTCAGCAGATGTAGCGGCCCAAAAAGTACGTCGGCCCACCGGGAAACTGCCCGGTGTGCCAGATGGCCAGTCCGCCCCTGGTTTAGGGTAAGGTTTGGGGTAGGTTAAGGTGGTAACATATCGCTAAAATGGTTCAAAAGAAATTATACAGCAATCTTTATGGAATAAAAAATACGTTAATGTTTTACGTTTATTAGCTGTCAAAACGTAATAATGCTACGTTTAAATGTTGTAAATATGTCTACATTGTACGTTTTAGCATCTTTTAAACATACAAAAAATACGTTTTTTGTTGTTTACAGTTACGTGTAAATACTACGTATTAACAGTGAGACCAGGCTGTCATTGAAAGAAGGAAGTCCTATATCTTTGTAGAGGGGATGAGACTACAAACACTCCTTTTCTCGGTCAAATAGGCACCAAATTCTACATTTATGTTACATTTCCACTACAAATATGATCCTCTTTTTATATAGATTAATGATTCCACGGGTGAAATGCTCCTTTAAGTGTAGCTTAAATAAATTGATTGCAACCACTTACCTTAAAAAAATTGAGTAAATTAAATGAATAATTTTTTTAAGTGCACACTTATACATGCATTTTAGCTGGGGACTAGAGTTAAGCCCTGTCCGGGAAACCGCCACTTTATGTACATTCGTAATTTTTTGTCCTTTTTTGCTCTTTTTTATCTTATTTTTTCGTTCACTGCATAAAAAAGTTCCTCTTTTTATGAGCTCCTTTTTTATTTTATTTAATCGAATAAATTAGCATTTCATAGACACGTCAGAAAGTTATAACACTTATGTATAAAAATAAATGTGTCATGACCCCACTGAATTTTATTCACACTAATATCATAAAAAAAACGTACTTGAACATCAGCTGGAATGTAAAGTCTAATCTCAATCTGCAAATAGCCTCCAACTCTCAGCCCAGCTGTTTGTCGCAGCATAGTTTGGCATGTAATTTTCTTTGCACCAAACACATCTTTATCCATCTAAAGTTACAGCAGGCACATCTGTTCGTCTATGCATGCAAGCTCTGATAGAGCCAGTCTGGCACGCGTCCTCATATCGCTCTTATTTCCATCATCCTCCCTCTCTTGCTCTCACACACGTGCACGCAGAAGCACTGACACACATGCACTCGTGCACAGTGTGGTCATGAGGGCACCATCTAAACGCTGCCATGGTTAGCTCAATTAGCCTGCAGGGAGATAAAGATAGGGATGGAGCGGTTGAGAGAGAGAGAGTTTCCTCATCTGCCAAGTCTCCCTCGTGCGCTCGTGCAGGATCTCTGGAGTCCTCCGTGGGCTGTCTTTGTGCGCCGTCTGCCCAGCCGCATTGTTTGTAAATAAGCCGTCTGGAAAATTAGCTGGGGCAGCCGCTCACTCACTCCCTCCCGTTTGACTTGGAGAGTGAGATATGAGAGTGAAACTTTTTCAGCACAAATTTTAACTTTTACAATTACAGGAAAGCAGTGGAATTTGGCGAATGATCCTACATTCTATACTCTGCCAACCTACGAGAGCTCTGTTATGACAATCAGCCTGCTTGTTGTTGACAATCAACATTCGAGCGCGTGGGATTTTGTTTTCACCGATTTCATGTAAATACATTTATGCCATCAGATGACTGCGGGCCGGATCTGCACCAGATCTGAGCCGAAGTCAGCACCTCCAATGCGGAGTTGTTCACTGTTTGGGACACTATATATGCAGATTTTATGTATTGTAGCCTAGAGCGGTAATTTAATTATAATTGGCTCATATCACTGAGGCGTTGTGTATAGGGTCGCATCCCCCCACTGTTAAGGTTCCATAGCATGGGGGGCATGCACTATACATCACAAATAATGCTATGATTGTGCCAATAATAAATAGTAAGTGTGCTGCAGAGGTTGTGCATGTTCTCATGATGACATGAGGTTCAAACCTCACCTGTGTCATGTTATACATCTCTCTAAAAAGTCAAAAATCCCTAAAATAAACTACAAAAGCAATACCAGAGATCAAACGACAACATGCTAAGCCAAAAATGGCAATCGTTGAGACCAGAGAGAGGAAGACATGTGGCAGCCTGTCTTACTTGATGTGTGGTGTTGAGCTGCTTTCAGAGGGAAGTGGAGGGTGTCTTGTGGCGTTGGGCCAGTAAGCCCGAGGGTCTGCTGCCAGAGGAAGGAATGCCTGCAGAGCTCATAAATTACAGTCCTGCCTGCCTGCCTTTACATTAATGGATCCACAACTCTGGGCTTCTTACTGAAACTCCTCTGGCTTTTCCTCCTGCTCTGTGGATGTTCTCAAGGACAAGCGTATAGGACAGATCGTTCATGTCAGGTGGATTGGCTGTTAAGTTGTTTCCCTGCGGGATCATCTTCATTTACGGCGTAATGTTTCTAACGTCATTAAATGACGCTTGTCGGTAAAGGTGAAATGTGTAAAAAGTCGTGGTATCAAAGGGTAGTTCACTAAAAATGTCCTCGTGTTATTCCAAACCTAAAGCACAAAGATGTTACTGTTAGGCAGTAGGAAAAGAAAGATAGTGAAAGAATGTTAAAGAGGACAAGTATTAGTTATCTGAACCAATTTTGATTTTACTCTCTACCATAGCTCTCAAATCTCAATTGCATTCACATGCATTAAAAATGCAACATTGTTAACCCAAAACGTCATTGGTTAATTTCTTGAGATTCTTTGTTATTGACGCCATGATGGGGGTTTAGAACAGCCCATTCTCATGAAATGCGTATAAATCGCATGCAGTGTGAAAAGTCGTGCAATACATATGCCAAATTCCAAATTTGCATGCATATGATACGCCAGTCCTTCCCGTTTACTTAATACGGTGCATCTTTTCTTGTCATTTTATGTATTGTTTTACTTTTTTTCAGTTTTTTTAACATTGTCACTTGGGTTTGGGGTTAGAGCAACTTTGTGTTACATAAAATGATATCCTAACCCAAACCCCATTTCTAACCCAAACTCCAAGCGACGATGGTTTAAAAATAGACTAAAACATGGAGAAACCTATATATTAACTCATTCCCCGCCAGCCTTTTTTTTAAAAAAATGCCCATCCGCAAGTTTCACAAACAAATATTCTATAAATATATAAACAAACAATATATTTAAAATGAAAGAACAGGCTCTCTGCTTTTAAACAAACAAACAAACAAAATGGAAAAAGTTTCATCATATCTTTATTTGTTTTTCTTTTTATAACCTCTTAAGTTTTTTTCAAAAATACCAAATGTTGATCAAAAAGCTGAAATAATAGCATTTTTGTAAAGGACTTTTGTTAGAGATCAGATTCAGAATGATGATCAAAACATACACAGAGTTTCAAATGTTGTTGAATAGCTGATGCTTCAGTTTTTTATAATTTGGGTAAGAACGCCACTTTGAATTACAGATTTCCGTATAAACTCGTCAGGGAAACGTCGTTGGCAGGGAAATGTTTTCTCTTAATTGACGAGATAACTCGTCAATGGCGAAGAAAGAGTTAAATGACATCCTAAAGGAAATCCCAAATCTAAACTCCACCCCAAGCAACAATGGTTTAAAAAACAGAAAAACTTTGAGAAACCAATAAATAAAACGACACAAAAACGACACTTCATATTTAGTGAACAGGAAGGACTTGCGTATATGCACGCAAAATTGAAATTTGGCGTATTTACTGCACGACTTTTTACACTGCTTGCTATACGCCTTTCATGAGAATGGGACGGTTTAGAATGACATAGGAGTAAGTGATTTAAATTTTGCGGTAAACTATTGAAAAATGTATTCTTATACCAATTTAATTGGGCATCAACAGGTTAACATGTGTATACTAAAGCCCTAAAATAATTCAATGCATTGTGGAAAAAAGGATTTCTTGGTTCAACTTAAAAAAGTAAGCGTTTGTGTTGCCTTAAATTTTTGAATTATTTCAACTTAAAAATCAGTTAAAAAATTTATTATAACTCATATTTTTAAGTTGAAATAACTCATAATTTTTGGACAGCACGAAAACTTAATTTTTAATTTAAACCAACTATAAATTTTTTGCAGTGTGGCTGTGGCTTAGAAGAAATGGTCAAAAATGGTACTTTTGCCTCAGAAATACATATTGGTGCCAAAGAGTGCATATGAGAACCCAGGGGCGGAGTGGGACCAAAAAATCTACTGGGAAATTTCGTAGACCACCGTCCCTCGGTGGTCAAAAAAATAAATAAAAAATAGCGTTGAACGTGCTCATAAACAGGAAGTAATAAATGCAATAATGTGTGCATCTTTGAATAACTGTAAGAATACAGCTTTGAAATATATTTTTGTCATAAAGTTTTGAGAAATAATAATGTTGTGAGGATATTTATTGCCATGTGAGACGTTTATTGCCGTTGAATACTTACGTATATAATATGGAAATCATATATACATAGTAGGAAATATATAATATTTTATACTGCAAAGTTACCATGCTAATCATTATTTATGATACATGTGGAGATTTTTGTGGAAAAAAGGATGCTTTGTTATATTGTTTATGCGATCATAACGAATCACACAATCATTTTATACGCAGAAGCAGCGGTCAGCAGCTGCAGCGCACTTGGATCCAACTGCATACATACTGCAATAAACCAATAAACAGGTGTTCGGCGTTTTTTTACACCAAAGGCCGACAGGCTATGCTATTTAAGGAGGACCGCTCACCGATTCCTGTATTTTTGTTAATCCTGGACATGGTTAGACCTGCCGAACGGGTTGAGCACTTTTATACTTTGTTGAGCAGAGAGGCTGCACAGTTTGACCAGCGGGACAGACACCAGACAGTGTTAACTCGCAATGTATAGCTATTATCAGACCAGCCCAATAGGAAAAGTCCAGACTCTCCCGATTGCCACTCCGGGACTGTTAGAACCTCAACAGTACATATTGATACCACATATATACATACAGTATCTGTATCTAAAGAGTAGATATTAGGACCTTTGTAAAGGTTACTGCCCCCGTGACAGATTGGGACCATTTTTTGATCATTGCTTCTGTTTGTTTGAACAGTCCATGTCTGTGGCGTCAATGCTAACCAGGTCTATCTGTAACTGACTACTTTGGCTGAGCAATGGAAGACAAGATGGTGGCATAATACAGCAGGACTGTTTAAGAAACCATCATTAGTTTTGCAAATACAAACTTTTACAAACTACACACTTTGCATTTAATAGCCGGATATGCTGTGCGTGCTGCAGACGTTAATTCCTAATAAAGAGTATCTTTCATCCTCAATAAGTTTTAGCAAGTGTACCTTGGGTATTAAAATTAGTCAGTGTCAGGTGCAGAGCAGTATTAAATCTCGCCAAAGGCTTTGATTATGCAGGTAGGATATGCTAATGCTACTTAGCTCTATTGGGTCTCTCTGAAGACCACTGACTTTAAATGCATAACCATGGACAGGTCACAGAAAGGTCACTGTGCTTTATTCTGCTTACCTTATTAAAAGTAAAACTTTTGCTCGGATCGGGCACTAAACATGCAAATTACGAGCCAATTAACAGACGATTGTTTGAGTTCAAATCCTTTAAAATAATAAAAGAAGTCTATATAAAAAATAATAAAAGAAGTCTTCACCTACGTAGTCTCCCACAATGAAATGTTCCTCTGTTAAATACCATTAAAAGGAGCTATTAGCAGTTTAACAAAATAAATGAAAAGCCAAACCACTACAGCTCTAAACACAATAATTCGTTACACCAGTTACAGTAAATGCCAAATTTATTGCTGTCTTTTATGATTCCTGAAGGTGCTTGGGCTTTAATTCAGAGATTTGGTTGCGTATCACAATTTTCAATTTGGTACAGGGCCACATGTCACCAGTCTCCCGACAGTCTTTTCAGCAAATTAGCTGCAATTATTTCAATTAGATATCAAAGACACGCAGAAAATAATCATTACTTTGTAATCAACTTTAGCAGTTTTGGAAATTGCTTCACACTGTTAAGCATCATGACAATTTAAATCTGTATCTATCCATCCACCCATTTTTTTCTGTTGGCTAGCATCCAGGGTCAAAGCGATTCTGATGGTTGCTGGTTTCCAAAGCACTCTGTTTCGTTGTGGGTAATCCCTTCAAAGGGGACATATCATGAAAATCTGACTTTATCCATGTTTAACTGCTATAATTGGGTCCCCAGTGCTTTTATCATCCTAGAAAATGTGAAAACGAACAACCTAGTAACTTAGATTTGGTAAACCATTCTCTGCAAGCATATGAAAAAATAACTAATTGAAATTTGGCTTCCCTTGTGATGTCAGAAAGGGATAATACTGCCCCTTAATCTGCACTATCCAACCACGGCACTGCCATTTAGTACAGAGATTAGCTCATTTGCATTTTAAAGGACACACCCAAAAAACGGCACATTTTTGCTAACACCTACAAAGTGGCAATTTTAAGATGTTATAATAAATAATATATGTGATATTTTTAGTTAAAACTTCACATATGTACTCTGGGACACCAAATATTTATTTGACATCTTAAAAAAGTCTTGTGAAATGTCCCCTTTAACAAAATGTATCCACATAGACTATGTGAATTTTGTTTACCTACTGATTTTTTGCGAAAGATAAGACTTCGGATAAAATCCGCCTCTGGCAAAGTCCCGGGATATATGGTATTGCATGTATGGAAGAAAGAATTTCCTGTCATCTTTACTAAACGGTTCACATTTGCATTGGTTTGTCAAACTGATCAGACTTCTCAAATTGCTTGCTTTGGGGTTTCAGAGATCACTTTCTTTAATGCTTTCTGTATATATTTTGACCAATGTTCTTTTGTGGAATACAAAGAGAGAAATTCTTGTACTTGGCTGGTTTTTCATGCTTATTAAATGAATGTTGACTTTAACAAAATCATTTGTAAATGAATCATTTTGATTTACATTTAGCTTTTGTGAACCAGAACAAAAATAATATTGGAGTGAAACAACATGAGGGTGAGTAAATAATGGCAGATAAATTGGCAGACTATTGCTTTAGGGCAAAGCTTTTAATAATGTGTTGTGTAATAATGTCTGTGTTTGTGTATGTGAGAAAAACATGTCTGTTTGCACATCGTCTCTCTTTGTGTAAGAAACAGGGCCGGGTGAAGGTGAGGAAAGACACCAGATGAAGTGTGAGAGCAGGAGGACCCCAGTCTGGCCTCTGTATGCATTTGTGTCTGTGTGAAAGAGGGTCTTGGCATGGTCCCTGTCAGCATGAGTCTGATCTACTCATGTGTGGAGCACTCATCATGGGCAATTAGGGCCAAGCAGGGGGCCCGGCCTTCCCCTCATGTCCTTGAAGAAAGAAAGTAAAGGGGGCAGGAAGAAGGATTGAGGTGGGGTGTCACAGAGGGAGGGAGGGGAGGGATTTCTACTATAGTAGTTTGCTGGAAAACAGGGAGTTGGTAGCAGTTATTATCGAAGCCCCAGCCAAGCGTCAGGAAGACAAAAGCGTGACCGTGCTCTGTAATATCTTTGTTTCTTCTTCCCCTCTGGTGCTTAAATAGATTCTCACCACAGGATGATAATCACCATTTATTATTCACACTTTAGATGGCCATTAAAAGTCAATCTAGAAAATCCTGGAAAATGGCCTTGAATTCGCCCTGACTTTGATATTGTGTTCCAATTTTGCCCAAATTGAGGTTCCTCTTTAATGGTGCTCGTAAGAGGAGGGGGATTCATGGAAATGCGATCCCTTTGGCTTGTAGTCGATGACTTATTAATTTCATGTTCTGTCAGAGTTGGAATGAATAATCTTTTAATATTTAATTTGTCATGCACATGGCAGAAACATGAAGGAGAACATTGGATTTGTAAAAAACTGATTTTTTGCACTCATGGTCTAATTCAGGAGGATGTTTCAATAAGAATTAAGTGTCTAAGAAATTTATAATAAATGTTGAGAAGTTGATTTTTCCTGATGCACTGAATGATAGGATAGTAAAAAAACCTGTTTTATTATTGGGTTCATCTCAATGCCCTGTGCTGAACTGATCTTGACGATGATTTTGTTGTTTTCTATTTACATGCAATAAAGTGGGCTAGCAGACATGAGACAGTGCGTACTCCCTTGTAAACAAGAGTAGGCTGCTCAGTAGTATCAAAATACGAAAACAAAAAATGACAGTAACACGAAAGTAAAAAGATAGCTTTTAGAACAGGCAGATGAACTGTGATGATGAATTTCTTTCTTCAGTTGAACACACATAAATAATTTTACAATAATATGCCATCATGTTATCTTCTTATACAGTAGGAGCCAACCAAAACGCACAAACATCCATCATTAATGGATTTGTTATTTCGAAAACATCTTTGCAGAAATCACCCATTTACGCCTAAATTTGTGATCCTGGACCACATAACCAGTCATGTGTGTCAATTTTTGTTAGGATATGACAATATTTGGCGATACGATTGAGATACGACTATTTAAGGGTGTTTTCAGATCTGAGCCATTGGGTGTTTCTCAATATGCGTTCTTCATATGCGATCCTGGTGTTCTTCATATGCGATCCAAAGTTCAATTCCTATTCTCAAGAACGCAAGTACAGAGAATTCATGAAAATACCCAGATGTGTTCTTGATAACGAGGATACATCAAGTGTATACTTGCGCACTGAAATAGGCTGTTTCTCAATTCCAAGAACGTAAAGAACGGACTTGCGTTCTCGTGGAGATCGGTATTGCCTGACTACCTTGGAACAACAAACTCAGAAGGTCGCGAGAACACAGAACGCACTTGTGAGAATTGAGATGTGTGCGATCTTCTTGTTGGTCACCTGACCTCCGCCATTGGTTTTGCCCCAATGACTTCTTAGGCGTAAAGCGATTTCAGCGGGCAGGTCTGCACTCGATGCATCCTCGCTATCAAGTACACATCCAGGTATTTTCATGCGTCCTCTGTACTTGCGTTCTGGAGAATTGGAATTGAACTTTGACGGTTAATGATGACGTAGAGCGAGGACACAAGAATGCAAGATCGCTGAAGAATGCATATTGAGAAACAGCCATAGCTTTACGCTCCAAAAGTCATTGTGGCAAAGCAATGGCAGAGGTCAGGTGACCAACAGGAAGATCACACAAATCTCAATCCTCACAAGTGCACACAAGTTTCGCACGACCTTTTGAGTTCGTTCTTCCAAGGTCGCCTGGCAAGACCGATCTCCACGAGAACGCAAGTCCATTCTTTGTGCTCTTGGAATTGAGAAACAGCCTTTGTTTTGGAACCTGGTGCATTTTCTCCCTTGGTTCGGGTTCGATAATTCGTTTAGGAATAAGTGAACACGGCAATCATGCTCGGATCCGAATCAAAACCCCTGCCCGATTGCAAACGAAATCTGGAGCGGTTCGGTCCCAATGGACAAACATGGTAAGAATGTTGCCCCACCTAAGTTTTGATTACTCCTCAAAATAATGAAGTAAGATAACCGCAGTTACCAAAAATACCAAACAATAATCAGGCAAGGCTGCTGTCTGTCAATGACTTTGAGTGGCATCACAGAAAATAAACAGATGCACCTTGACCAATTAAAGAGGAGTTTACTCGCATGTGACTTTTGAGTGTTAACAAATGTGTACAAAGTCTGGTTTGTTATATATTGCCTTGTGAATTCAAAAAGCAAAAAAATCTAAATATTGAATAAATTGCTCTTAAAATTGTTCAGATGAAGTCCCCAGTAACACGTATTACTAATGATATATAGCAATATGGCTATTGCTATAAATATACCTGTGCTACTTTTGACCGGGGGGTCACATTTAGTGAGCCTATTTGGACTATTTATCATTGGTTACATAATAAACATGTAAAACCTTTAAAAATTTAATACTTTTCTATACTGTACAGATTAATACATGATGATCACTGGGTATCAAATTCGGTATCAATTTTATTTAGATTAAATAATGACCCTGCACAATTAAGAAAAACTGTACCACTAAACTAATACCTGCTGTATGTTTAGAACAACTAAAGTGTTTTTATCCCTGTGGTATAATCTAATTGAATGCACTAATTAAGCTCTAAAATAAAAAAATTAGGTGCGTTGCCCTTTTAAATAGTTATTTATAATCTAAAAGAAGCATTGCGTGTTCTTATAATAACACAATATCGCTCAAATGATTAAGCTGCATTCAGTGCGCAGTGTTTTGCCCAGCTAATGGCTGTGGCCCGGAGAAATTAACCTATATTTGTTAGCCATAACCCTCGTTCGCTTCATTGTCACAATTGTATTTACTCATTAGATCAGACTAAGAAACAATGCTGAGGAGTTGGTTAGAGATCGAACAGCTTGCGTTCTGTTTCTTTGACCCACTTCTCTTCTCCTCATTACTCCTCCCTCTCTGTGTTTTTTCTCTTCTTTGTCTCTGTTCTCACTCTGATGGTTAATGAGTGAACATCATGGTTTCATGATTAATTTCACATGACTCGGTGTCGTGACGAAAAGGTCATTTCTTTCTTTTCTCTGGCTGTTTCTTCTTTAAACGTCACATTGAGGTTTGAATTGTCTGGTTTCCATCCACGCGAGAATCTGTTTATAATGCTTCACAGCAGCAAATGAAAACAGTGGTTGCATAGGTGCTCGACCTGATTTTGGTAGGTAACAGATGTCCTCAGGGCAACATATTGTGTTGACCCAAGAACAAAATTTTTGTCAGTAAAACCTAAACCCACCCCAATCCCCAACCCTAACTGAACCCTAAAATCTGAGAGAAATTATACGTTAAAAACAACGGTCTAGAAGCTAATCCTGGTTGTAAGTTTAACTATCGAAACTGGTTGATTTAAATGATGTCCCAGGGTCAACATAATGTTGCCCCGAGGACATCAACCACTTGGCAAAATCAGAAGAGCCTGGGATAAGTCATACATTCTCCATTCTTTATATGTATAGTGCTTAAAGTCGGCATGAAACGGAAGTAGTGATTGTCTTTTTTTTCTGCACCCAGGGAAAACACAGACGACTTCCGGCAAATTTAGATTTGCTCTGCAAGTAGTCTGGCATTCAAGCCCATTTCTAATGACAAGAAATCGTGGCACCAATCAGAAACATTGGGGCGGGCTTTACACGATGACGACAGTGCAGCGTCGGTGAATCAGATTTTGTACATTACAAAGATGGATGCCGCCGTGAAACATCACTCGTTCGAATCAGCTACCGCGTCTGTTTTAAGCGATTTAAACTTTTCCTTTTCATTAAAACCCGAGCAAAGAACACACGAAGCCTTTATATCTAAAAAAAGATGTTATCGCTGTCTTACCGACTGGATCCGGCAAAAGTCTGATATAGCTCTGCATACGTCATCTTCATCAATGTGATTGGTTTTGGTCTATCCAATTGGATACAGAGGCATTTGAGAGACGTCCGTTGCAGGGTGACGCCCCTTTGGAAATGATTTGTCTATGAAGCTTAGCCAGACCATAACTCAGTTGCTACTGAGAATGGTCTGGTTTTAACCAGGCTACTTTTCCTGTATATCCAACACTATCTCACGAGAATTCGTACATATTTTACGAGTTGGCAAATTCGTTTCAATTCATACGACCACATTCGTAACTTTTGGTACAATTTACCTTATCCCCTGTGACGTTGGGGTTAGGTGCACGTTAGGAGCGGGGTTAGGGGTTCAGTTTCGGTTTCATTGTTGTTGTTTATCATGAGAATCGTAAGATTTTGCACGATTACCTTCGTATGAATTGATACGAATAGGCCAACTCGTATAATATGAACGATTTCAGGCTGGTATATCTGAGTAAAACGGCTTATGAAATGAGAATAAAATGTGGGGCAGGACTTGATTTTGTCCACCGAGAACTGATTGAATCGTTGAAAGTTAAGCTGCATGCTGATGCATTCCTCATGACAGGAAGTAAAGAAAGGTTGTTTCAAGGAGGGAAAGGAGATTAGCGTTTTTGATTAAGATTATGGGGACAAATTAATTTTAATAAAAATAAAGTCCACATATAAATAATTTATAATAAACACTATGATTGTGACATATGTGTGGACAAAGGCAGGCAGAAGCAGCGGATCCATATGCAAGTGACTTTTAATGATAACATAAAGCGATACAAAATAATACTAAAAGTGTAAAACTGAAACAAACACAAAAGCAAACCTGAACCACATACATCCATTCAACGACTGATACAAGACAACTGATACACTGGGCTTATATAGATGGTTTCAGCAGTAACAACATAAACACGCAGCTTTCGTGGTCATCACGTAACTTCCGGTAAACTCTGCGAAGAACAAATATCAACAAAGTCCTTTTAAAGTAATTTATTTATATAACAAGCTAAATAAACAACACGTAGATTACATAGGAAAGCAAAACATTTGTTATTTTCGATGAGGTATTTGTTTAAGAGTTCAGTTTCAGCAACTAGTCAGGGCTGCGTTCCCGAAACCTTCTTAGCTCTACGTCATTCTTAAGTTGTACCTTAAGCTGTACCTTATCGTTAATACGTGTTTCCCGAAACGTTCTTAGTTACGTATCCCTTCTGTAAGTCATACTTTCGGAAGGTTGGTCTGAAGCACTCTTAGCTATACCTTATCCCACTTGACTCCACTAGGGGCCATCACTGTGATAAAAGCTTAGATTGCAGTCTATATAACTAAATATTTGTAAAAAATAAAAAAAAGTTGCAATACACTCCTTGTTCAATTAGGCAAATATTTTTATATTTAAAGAATAAAACATTAACATAATTAGACATAATTACACTGATGGTTGTTAGAATTTTAATCATGTTTCCGAAATGAACATCAGCTTCGAGCTATTAAATGCTACAGACTTAAGAAACTATTTAAAAAATATATTTTGGGTGGAGGAGTTGGTGAAACTATGGCAGTTATACAGCGAATTTCACTATTTCATTTGTGCATTTCATATCCGTTAAATCTTTAGTTTACCGGCTATTTTAGCTGCAAAAAATAAATAAAAATCAAGTAAAAAATCGCACTCCACGGGAGCACATTCATCCTAAATCATAATTGTTGATTTTCCTAAATATTATTATTGATGTTGATTCGACTTTGCATCGAAGTTTTTTTAATGTTTTATAATTTTGAGGCAACTGCATGCCATATTCTTTATAAACATTCAAAAGAAACTGCTCCACTTGATTACTGCTTGTATAGTCTCCTAAGGTCAACAAAATTTCCACATTAAAACTAATCAAAGCTAAAATCTAATGCAATCATAATATATATTTATATATAATATAATATATATTTTTATGTTATATTTAACAGGAGCGGCTCCAGAAATGCGTCTTATCCGCATTGTAACCACGCTTGCGCATCCAGTGTCCAAGCACAATAAACGTGTGAACTAATGAACGACAGTTTGTTTATATATATATTTTAATTTTAATGCACATCCAAGCAGGTGACTTTCACGACCCACCTTATTCCCCTGTGCAGCGCTGGGAACCCCTAATATAAAGTATCCTTTAAAGTGAAGGAATAGCGGATGCATTGGAGCAGTTTATGCATGATACGTTTGGAAATGAATTGCGGGTTTTGCACGGGTTTGATATATAATAAAAGGTTGAATTTAGTTGTTTGCAATATTCCTAATAAATGTAACTTGAACTATTTCTGAAATATTTCTTTAATAAAGAACACTGCTATCTCATAACGCAGCGAAACCTATTACATAAAGTGAACAATTGATTGTCGAGCAATCGATATCAACCTATTCAGCACCATCTCCATGGACAGCACCTGGTAACGTCGTACGTAAGAAGGAATACCTTAAGAAACCCGCTAAGGTACAGTTCGGGAAACACGCCTGGAAAAGGTATACCTGTAGTTAAGATTTAACTTAAGAGTCTTCGTAGCGCGCTAAGAGACAACGTTATCGGGAAACGCAGCCCAGACCATTAAACAAACAGAAACCGGAAGTAAAGTTCGGACCAGACGCTTATCACGTCACCGCACGTGCACCCGATGAAACGATCTATACACTAAAGGGGTAACAAGGAAACAAGACACACCTGGGGAACAATCAGCACACAGACCAAATAAACAAAAGAACTACAAAGAACTACAGAAATGGAAGACAAAGACCAAACTTCAAAATAAGGGCACAGGACAGAGGAACATAAGACATGACTGTGATTATTATATACAATATTACATATATTAAAAAAATAATTATTTTAATTTCATGACGACTTTAACATATTTTTAAGACCACCGCCCAATGTAAGGTTTGTGCCACAGTGCCCTAAACCCAAAATATTTTTTTTAGGTTTCTGTAATGGTTAATCCATTAGTATGTGTATGATAAAAATAATTGTTGTATAGTAGTAATCCATTAATTTTCAAATGTACTGTTTTACAAGAAAATGCAGAAAAATAGTAAATCATATTATTCAAATTTATTATTGAGATGCCCAATTACACTTATTTACTTGCATTCCTTAATAGTATTTTTTATAACGGTTTAATACCCTTGAGAGCTTTGACATTGAATTTGGGTATAAAAGAGCAAATTTAATTTGACACTTCTCACTCCTGTTCAAAATTCAATGTCGAGTACTCTCTAAAAACAGGGCAAATAGACAGTTGGTTTAATACATTTGTTATGCACTTAGATAGACAGGGGGTTTCTTATGGACAGGTGATGTCTACAATTGCCGTTTCCTCTTTAATGTCCCCTCTTCTTCACCATACCTCCCGACTTGACACATGGCTCTTGGCTTAATGAAGATCTTGCACCAGCATATGGGTGTGATGAGGGCTGGAATAGGCTTTCATAAAAGACCGCCATAGATGTTCCTGTGTATTAACACTGCTGTCATATTACATTGCTTGTTATTCTCTTTGTTACATGCAGGTGTTTTACCCACCACTGTTGAGCTTTATTATGGAAACCAGATGTGGAGAGGCCGTGGTGAGTACTGTATTCTTAAATACTCATATTTTGTCAGTAACTGGCCATTGACTCTGTCCCTGTTAGCCCAAAAAAGCAGTCTGATGGGAAATATTTAAGTTGGCTCCTGAAATATAAATGTAACCAAGTTTATCTTTAAAAAAGTATAACTTGTACTGTACTGTATTGTACAGCATTACTCCAACACTGCAAATCTGAATCATCTGAATTTAAAATGCTCCATTAAATTGTGCATCTAGATATTTTCTTCCCAGTTATAGCCCTCTTTTTCATCATCTGATCATTGTTTGATGAATTACCATCGTGATCATTAGAAAATGTACTCAGACATCTCTTTTGAATAAAATTCTGTTTAACGCCTGCTGTGTGAAAGCAAAACATTTATTTTAGCAAACAAACAGCAGATACAGTAGCAGAGTTTTGTAAATGAGAGCAAATTTATAATGTATAATTTACATATAAAGGAATGACAGCCACTCAGCACTATTTCAGTCCTTTCAGCGCCTGATTTTCCTTCAATTCTGCACGCGAAGGTGTTTTAGCTGTTCAATGGTTTCACCGCTGAATTTTTACAGTCTTGTGCAATGTTATTTTATTTGCACTCGCTTGAGTCCCTGTGTGCTTTGTCTACTTTGCATGCGCATTTTCAGTTTTCCATTCAGACTTCATGCAGTCTATTTGTTCTGTATTACACATGCCAAATAAAACTGAATGTAATTTAGAGTAAGATGACACCTGGCACCTTCATATGTTTGAAAATGCAAAGAAAATGTTTGCTCAGTGCCATTGCAGTTTGTCTTAGAAGCTATTTCTGGATGGGTCCTCTAGTGATGCTGAGTAACTGACCTCTGACTGGCTCATCATGAGGTCAAGTGATCTAAACGTTTGTTTCTTCACACGGAGAACACTTTGTCTCTTGCTTTCATGTCACTGCACTTACAGTACGGTGTAATAGTTGCCTATGCTGTGGCCCGTGATATGCTTGTTTGAATTGAGCCTTCAAAGAGGCTTTTGTGCTTCTGTAAAGTCTTAAGGGGAAAAAAACTTTGATTTTCATGAGAATTTACATTTGCAGTTTATTTTACAGTACTTGCACTTACATTATACCTACCCAACAAAATACTGGTAACTGCTTAAATAACATTAAATTGGCAAATTACTTTATCCAAAGCGATTCACTGTGCATTCAAGGTATACATTTTTATTGTAATGTGTGCTCCCTAGGAATCAAACCTACAATATTTGCTTTGTTAATGCCATGCTCTCCACTGGGATGTCACAGAAACTGAGATGTCACTGAGGGGGTACATGTTTGTGCCTTTGTGATACCAGTATGCACCTCTAAGGTACCAATGTGTATACCTTTAAGGTATCAATATGCACCAGCTACAGAAGTCTACTTTTTAAAAAGGTACCGCCGCAATGACAAATTTTGTACCTTTATGTACCTTTTTTTCTGATAGTGTACCAGTTGAGCTAAAGGAATGTTATTAAGGTTAAGGTTAGGTTTAGGGCTGTTACCTATTAATTACATAGTTAAATGGCTACGTGTAACATGACTGTATAATAAAATGCTACCAAATGTACATATTTTGACCAGAGTGACTAACGTAAGGTCACTATGGTGACCTGCGCTGATTGGTCCATTTAAAAAAAAAATCCAGATAATTTTCTCACCACCATGTCTTCCAAAATGTTGATGTCTTTCTTTGTTCAGTCGAGAAGATATTATGTTTTTTAAGAAAAACATTCCAGGATTTTTTTCATTTTAATGGACTTTAATGGACCCCAACACCTAACAGTTTTAATGCAGTTTAAAATTGCAGTTTCAAACAGGGCCGCTGGAAGTCAGTTTGAACAGAGGGGGTGCTGTGAATTTTTTTTTTACACAAAACTATGAGCCTATAGGCCGATTTAAAATACATTTTAAAAATAAATACATTGAGTTTCACTATTGTGATACACTTCAGTGCACACACCCAGGGTCTGAAACACACAGACATCATCAGTTCTCAGATAAATATATGCGCTATATAAAGCAGAAATAGCCTACTTTTAAAGGCGGAGTCCACGATGTTTGAAAAACGCGTTGGAAAAGGAGACGGGCCGACTACCAAAACACACTTATAGCCAATCAAATCAAATCAAATGCTGGTTTGCGTATGTGTGGGGCGGGTCTATCAACAGAAGGTCCAGATTCTATTGGGGTAGGGGCGTGTTTGTTTAGGTGATTTCAAATATCAACATTGGCTTTCAAACATCATGGACTCCGCCTTTAATAATCCCAGAGGGAATTACTTTCGTAACTTTAGATATACATACATCATATTTACATACAACATATAATATTATAACAACATTTAATACGAATTAAACTTCACAATTTTCAATGTCCGTGCGGACGAACATATTTTACTTTCGTTTTTAAGTTAGGATCACACGTCAATTAACAGTGGTAAAATATTCTCACAGTAACATACTATTTTTTATAGATCTTTTGTTTTTACTAAAAACTGTACTATTACTGTCTGTTTTGAAACTTAAAAATAATTCATAAATAATAAAATGGGTTTAATTCTGATATTGTATACTTTTATAAAGAAATAAATGGTGTATAATTACATTTTATGAATAAATTAAGCTTTTGGTGTTTCCTTTTTGTACATTACATTAATCCCTCACTAACGGACTATCTTAAAAACTGAATAATATTCTTTTACATTTTAATCCTTTAATTATTAATATTTAAAAGCGTTTTTGTGCTGCTGCGCATCCATGTATGGAATAAGCAAACCCACGTTGTCATCCCTCTCGCCAATAGGGGGTGCTGGAGCACCTGCAGCACCCCCACTTCCCGCGGCCATGGTTTCAAAGCACTCTAAACAATCCCAAATGGGTCCATAAGGGTCTTATTTAGCAAAACGATTGTCATTTTTGGCAAGAAAAATTAAAAATATGCACTTTTAAACCACAACTTCTCATCATCCTCTGGTCATGTGACGCGCCAGCGCGACCTCAAGTAATATGTCATCACGTCAAGAGGTCACGGATGACGTATCGAAACTACGCCCCAGTGTTTACAAGTGTGGAGAAAGAGGACCGTTCTGACGTTGTTGTATGTGGAATGATACTAATTAATGTCTATGTGTCAGTTTATTGTTTAAATGGTCCGCAAATGTGCATTTCATATATGTAACACGTGACCTTTCCACGGCATTACGCAATTACCTGAGGTCGCGCTGGCTCATCACACAGCCGTAGAATGAAGAGAAGTTGTGGTTTAAAAGTGCATATTTTTTATTTTTCTTGCCAAAAATGACAATCGTTTCGCTAGATAAGACCCTTATGCCTCGCTTGAGATCGTTTAGAGTCCTTTGAAGCTGCGTTGAAACTGCAATTTTAAACTTCATTAAAAACTGTTAAGTATTGGGGTAAAATTAAAGTCCATTAAAATGAGAAAAATCCTGGAATGTTTTCCTCAAAAAACTGTAACGGGTGCTTTAATGAAAGCATAGAAGAGGGTGAATCCATTTGCGAAAAGGTTTTATTAGAAAAATCCCAAAAAGGGCCAGCAAACATATCCAGTAAGGGTGATCCAAAAACGTAATCCAAAACAGGCACTAGGTCAAGGCAGGCAGAGTCACAATCAAAATCCAAATATACAGGCACGGGTCAAACACAGGCAGATACACAGGCAGAATACAAATAACAGAATACAGGAAAACAGATTACAAGGAAACGGGGTGGTTGGGCTAAGCATTAATCAGCAGCTAACAGGTGAACAGGAAGTGACTTATATACAGACAGACAGGAAGTGTGAACTGTGACATGGCATGATGAATATCAAAATAAAAGTCAGAACAGAGCAGGGTATCAAAATAAAAGTCCAAAATACACAGAACACAAGTAAACACAGAACAAAACCATTACAGAACCCCCCCTCTAAAGGGCGACTCCCGGAGCCCAACAAACAAAATATACAGTCCAATAGAGGGTGGGGGGGCGGGCCAGGACCTCTTGGCGAAGGCAGGGCAGTTCAGGAGAGGTCCTGGGTCATATGGCCAGGATGGTCCAAGAACATGAGGCAGATGCGGGCCTGGGTCATGGGGCAGATGCGGGCCTGGGTCATGGGGCAGATGTGGGCCTGGGTCATGGGGCAGATGCGGGCCTGGGTCATGGGGCAGGCTAGGACCTGGGTCATGGGGCAGGCTAGGACCTGGGTCATGGGGCAGGCTAGGACCTGGGTCATGGGGCAGGCTAGGACCTGGGTCATGGGGCAGGCTAGGACCTGGGTCATGGGGCAGGCTAGGACCTGGGTCATGGGGCAGGCTAGGACCTGGGTCATGGGGCAGGCTAGGACCTGGGTCATGGGGCAGGCTAGGACCTGGGTCATGGGGCAGGCTAGGACCTGGGTCATGGGGCAGGAATAGACCTGGAACACAGGGAGAGGAAGGGTCCGAGCACACTTCGGCCTCCGCCTTGGTGTCCTCTGCCTCCTCCCTGTGTCCGGGTACTACCCCCCCCAAAAAAAAACTTGGGAAAGCTCCCAAAGCCCAGGGTGGCGATGTCCCAGGTGGTGGACCAGATGAATCAGAATAGTCAGTTGAGCCAGGTGAATCAGACAAGACAGGTGAATCAGGCAGGACAGACGAATCATGTGAATCAGACGGGACAGGTGAATCGGGCAGGACAGACGAATCAGATGAGTCGGGCAGGACAGACGAATCAGATGAGTCGGGCAGGACAGACGGATCAGATGAGTCGGGCAGGACAGACGAATCAGATGAGTCGGGCAGGACAGACGGATCAGATGAGTCGGGCAGGACAGACGGATCAGATGAGTCGGGCAGGACAGACGGATCAGATGAGACGGGCAGATCAGACGAATCAGATGAGACGGGCAGATCAGATGAGACGGGCAGATCAGATGAGACGGGCAGATCAGATGAGACGGGCAGATCAGATGAGACGGGCAGATCAGATGAGACGGGCAGATCAGATGAGACGGGCAGATCAGATGAGACGGGCAGATCAGATGAGACGGGCATATCAGATGATAAGGGCAGATCCGATGAGACGGGCAGATCAGATGAGACGGGCAGATCAGATGAGACGGGCGGATCAGATGATTCCGATGGTTCAGATACAGAGCCTGGAGGAACACAGGGGACAAACGAGCAGAAGGCAGACCAAACGCACCACAGGGCCATGGCAAATTCAGAAAGTATACAGTCACTGAGACATACCTCTGTGGTGGTCGATTCGGGCATGGCGGCCATCTTGATGTCAGGTGCTGGGTGACTAAAAGCCCTCGTGAGTACAGGTGTGGTGGTGATGGTGGCCCTCTGAATCACAGGTGCAGGAATGATGGTCGCTCTCATGAAAACAGGTGCAGAGACAGGCAGGATGGCGGCCATTTTAGGGACAGGCAGGGTGGCGGCCATTTTGGGAGCAGGCATGGTGGCGGCCATTTTCTCAAACCCAGGTGCAGAAACAGGCATGATGTGGCTAGGCGTGTCGTGAATATTCACTGGAGGTGCATCCCCAACACCCACAGTGAATGGTGAACCACACAACAACAGAGCGTGATCGATATATTGTTCTAATGTCCAGTGTGGTGTATGGAGTGGCATGGAACGGGCAATGTCGCGATTTAATCCACAGTAAAAAATGTCCTTCAAAAATGAATCTTTAAAGTTCACCAGACCAGATAGTTCACAGAACTTCTCAACAAAATCCTCAATAGATCTGTTACCTTGGCGAAGACCCACAAGACGATCCGCTGGAGTCATGTTGCTGGTGGGAAATTTCCAACCTCCGCTGGATTCCGGTTTGGGCTGATTAATCTGTAACGGGTGCTTTAATGAAAGCATAGAAGAGGGTGAATCCATTTGCGAAAAGGTTTTATTAGAAAAATCCCAAAAAGGGCCAGCAAACATATCCAGTAAGGGTGATCCAAAAACGTAATCCAAAACAGGCACTAGGTCAAGGCAGGCAGAGTCACAATCAAAATCCAAATATACAGGCACGGGTCAAACACAGGCAGATACACAGGCAGAATACAAATAACAGAATACAGGAAAACAGATTACAAGGAAACGGGGTGGTTGGGCTAAGCATTAATCAGCAGCTAACAGGTGAACAGGAAGTGACTTATATACAGACAGACAGGAAGTGTGAACTGTGACATGGCATGATGAATATCAAAATAAAAGTCAGAACAGAGCAGGGTATCAAAATAAAAGTCCAAAATACACAGAACACAAGTAAACACAGAACAAAACCATTACAAAAACATTATTTTTTCTCGACTGAACAAAGAAAGAAATCAATATTTTGGATGGCATGGTGGTAAGTAAATTATCTGGTTCTTTTTTAAGAAAATTGACTAATCCTTTTACATGGAAAAGCCACCAAATTTTGCACAAAAAAAAATATATTTTTTGCATGCGGCTACATTCGGTGCACACAACAACTGTCTCCATTGTTTATTCAACACTGAACTCTTGTTTTTAGTGCTTGGACACATTTTGAGAAGTAAAACATGATCTAAGGCACAGTCTCCTGTGATAGAAAACCACCAAAGCTGAAAAAGTTTAAAAAAAACATCTCACTTTGAACTATTTTTTATACTGCCAAATGAATAAAGACCCCCTGAATTACAAACTCACTCACTCTTGCTTGTGTGTTGTTGCTTCAGTATATTATATTTAGGAGTTCCTGTTCATCAAGCGGTAAAGCCACTGGATAAAAGCATCAGCCAAATGCCAATATGTAAATAAAGGAACACAAGGAGTCTCCAGGGTCTTTCCTGTCGAGTAATGTGACATAAAGAGCAGGAATATAAAATGTCTCAGCATAGCATGCTGCTTTTAAACTAAATCCTTCTCCACCCCCCACGCACATAACAACCTGTCAGGCATGTAATGCTTAGCAGCTTTAGTATGTATATTCTTCCTGAAGTGATTACGTATGTACTTACTAAAAGGAGTTAGACTGTATTTCTGACATGTACTGATGTTTTTGTGTGTGTGGGGGGTTGGCATATGTGGTTTACGGGGGCATGAATAGTGTATAATGACACGTTTATAATGATATATAACTGAACAGCTATAGATTATAGACTGCCAACAGGTTTTTGTGGTGGTTGGGGTAGGGACTGGGGTAGGTTAAGGGAAACCACATATGTCCCCGTAAACCACATATGCCAACGCACACATGTGTGTGTGTGTGTGTGTGTGTGTGCGTGTGTGTGTGTGTGTGTGTGCGTGTGTACCTGGTAATTATCACGTTGTGGGGACCAATTGTCCCCACAAAGATAGGAATACCAGTGTTTTTGTGACCTTGTGGGGACATTTTGATGTCCCCATGAGGAAACAAGCTTATAAATCAAACAGAATGATGTTTATTAAAAATGTGAAGTAATAGAAGGGTTTCTGTGATATTTCAAATGATGCTAAGGTCACAGAGTTAATCAAAAGTTAAGAGATTTCTATATGAACTTTCCTTTCAAATTCAAGACCATCAAAGATCAGAAGAAACTGTCAATAAATGGTCCATAGCTGTTGATACTATTTCAAAAAGTACATCTTTGCACCTAAACAGCTCATATTACTACCTCAGAAGTACATATTGGTACCAAAGAGTGCATAGTAACTCAAAGGTACATATGGTACCAAATGTATACATATCTGTACCTGAATACGTCATGCACCAAAGGGGGCACAGCTACCCTTCATCCTATAAACATAATTATTAAAGTCAATTAAGCATCAAAACCTTTTATACGCCATATTTTATAGACTACTACACAGACAAAAAGAGAAGCATTTATTAATGATTTTATTGCTATTTCATGCATTAATAAAAACTCATACGCTTAACAGTCACATCTATGATTCCTTTAATGGTCAACACTGCAAAAACAGTGAAGTAAACCTTTGATGCAACATAAGCAGACCTACCTGTAAATGTAATGCTGTAATCAACATTTTTGTTTTATTGTTTTTTCAATTGCATTGAAAGCACATCAATTAAAAAATATATACTGGTAACACTTTACAATAAGGTTGTATTAGTAAACATTGATAAATGCATTAACCAGCATGATCTCACGAATTTTCGTTTTATAGTCACGAAATATTTTGCTCATATATCTGTGTCACTGTCACGGATCTCCACATTTTTCCGTGTCCGTACCACGGACTTTCTTTGCAGTGTCAGTTTCACATTGGTTACTCAATTGTTTTTCCTATTTTCTTACCATTGTCGCTTGGGTTTGGGGTTAGTACGACTTTCTGTTACATAAAATGACATCCTAACCCAAACCCAAATCTAACCCCAAACCAAAGCAAAAATGGTTAAAAAACAGGAAAAACAATTGAGTAACCATTCCAATACATGAAACTGACACGAAAAAGAAAGTCTGTGGTACAGACACGGAAAAATGTGAAGATCTGTGACAATGACACGGATAAATGAGCACAATATTCCCTGCCTATACCACGAAAATGTGTGAGATCAGGTTGGCATTAACTAACATGAACAAACAGGGAACAATTGAGTTTTTCAACATGTATTAATTCTTGTTAATTAATGTTAGTTCAATAATTATTCAAGTTAGTTCATGCTGCGTTAACAGTTATGTATTAGGAATGGGACAATTACCGGTTTCACGATTAACCACAATAAAATGTCCTTATGGTTAGTATTGTCGTTTAAAATTTAATTATCATTGCAACCGTGTTTGATTACTGTGATTTTGAAAACTTGCGGTAAATCAAAGTCAATGGAATTTTACAAAATGCCAAATAAAACACGACAGAAACTGTATTTCGCTACACAACTTGTTTTTAATCATCAACGAACACCACAAACCACTTGGTGAGTAGTACAGTTTTGAAAATGAACGTTAAGTGTTGTTTTAATGACATGTTTGTGCATGGTCATTGACTTCCATTCTGAAGCAGTCAAAAGACGCTTCTAAATGAGTCAAAAAGTCAAGACACGTCCCATTGTCAAAATTTCAGGGTCCATCACTGTAGTTCATCCAAAACAAACCAGAAATGAGACTCAAAGACCGGAATTATCCTTTAACTAATTGTTGACACATATAACCTGATTGTAAGGTGTTACCAACATGAATCTAGATATAAACATTAAGAAATTGACTTTGAAATATCATCTTGTTCACAGTTAATCTGCAACCATGCCCAATGACGGCACCAGGGCCTGTTGCGTCTGAGTTTGTGTAATTCATTAATGATTAATCTTGTCCAGAATGAAGCGTGTGATTAAAATCTCAGAAAATTAAGAACTGATCATATTTTACCCATGAAGCAAAGTAACAGATGAAAAGATGCTTAATTGATTTTGAGGTTGCATGCAAAATCCTCTTGGCTCAAAAATCCATCCATCAATGGGCATGACACCTCTGTTTTTAAGACTACCATCCTAGTGACAGCTTGGGACCATTATTTGACCATTTATTCTGAAAGGGGCACATTATTGTAAAGCTCTACCTTATACCAACCTTTGTATCATTTGCATCTTTTTCTAGAAATCTTAAAAAAACTTAATAAAGTGTAAATAAGGCCTCCATAAACTTTGAAAGGACAATATATTTTCCATTTTCAGGTTTGCAGATTTATGTCAGTGGGTTTGTGAGCAGGATATACCTGATATCTTTGGCATCAGGTGTTCTCACAGCAGTGCAGAGTATGTACATGTGTGTACGGATGTCCAGCTCATGTGTCTGGAGTTTCTGATAAATTTGTTCTCATTCAGGAAGAGAGTCCCTTAGCTGTCAACCATTCCCCCGTTACTTCGACCCTATATGTCTGCTAGCCTGCCTGGAAACAAGTAAAAGTAGTGCAGACATCATAACCGATCAATGCATAACACATGTAACCCTCAGCTATCCAACCGGTGAGAAAACCCACTGAAAAGGACCAAGACAGTGGCATAAAATAGCAGAGCATGTGTGTGGGTGTGATCCTACTTTCTGTCTTTCAGTTTATCCATCCTTCCATCTATCATAGAGAAGCCTTCTGATCTCCTTGACCACTGTTCAAAGCTCTCCACACCTTCACAGACTGATTTACTATGACAAATGAGCTTTCCACCACAGGAAGGTTGGCGCTAACAGGGTGTGTGTGCACTCGCACCCGCATACACACGTTTTAAACCGGCCGCTAGCTGGTCAGGGTAAAATAATCCCTTTGCTCAAAAGAAAATGGGCACACCAAAAATTCTCCTCTGGACGGATCGATACGTGTCCTTTGGTGCGTTGCGCTGCAATAAAGTACCGGGAATGGAGGCGGCAATGCATTCGGTCTCACTCATCCTTGTATCACATGCATCGCTAAAGATTTATGTCCTCATTGTTATTACTGAAGTTTTTCTTAACAGCATGATATTAGACTAAAAGCACGACTTTACCCTATATCTATACCATTAAAATCTTCAGTATAAGGGTGCCAAATCAGATCATTAACCTTGAGAACAAATTTCTATTTTGTCTGCCAAGTTCTTTAGCTCGAGGAGAGATGACAGGTCAGCATCATGTGAAGTGTGTTAGCAAAGCAATGTGTATTACCTGGATGATCGAATTTGAGGATTGTGCTGGTATCGATTCTCTTATTGCCTTGCTGAGGTTAAGCAGTTCTCTATCTGTCACAGCATATTCTGTAGGGCCCTCTCTGGTCCTTTTAATGTGATGTGCTGGTTTTATTTTTTATCTCTTTTAGATTTAGGGAGGAAGGGAAGGGGGGAGAGAGGATGGGATATGGGCTGATGTATGCTTGGATGGTGACAGGGAGATGGTTTCAGGGGGGATTAAAATGTTGGTTGAAAACAGCTCTGCATTAAAAACAGTGGCAATGAAATACACATACCACCACTGAATGAAAAAAGAAGAGGGGAAGCAGTGCAGAGAGAGAGAGAGAGAGAGAGAGAGAGAGAGAGAGAGAGAGAGAGAGAGAGAGAGAGAAAGAAAGAGGGAGAATCCAGGTAAAGGTTGACGGTGGGACGCATTACAAAAAGCAGTAATAGAGAAAATGGTATACGTAAAGGCTTCACTCATGCAATCTGCTTGTTAAGTCTGATGTCACACGCAACTGCTTTTGGGTCCAAACACTCGATCATGTAGCAAACAACAAAAGATACTAATATATACTCATGGTGTGATCCTAACTCTTTTTCTCCATACCGAAATCCCAGATGGCCAAAAAGTAATTAATCTTCTATGACTATTAAAGTATTGGTGTCGTGGACAGTGTGAGCCTGGAGAATGTAGTGAACACTGTAAGTTAATGAAAGTGCAGCTTAAATGTGTGATATGAATAAATAAAGAGTTTGGTTCCAAAACGCAATAAATAAATTTTTGACTAATTTCGGTAAAAACGTGTTTTCTATAGGCTACCAAGAAAGTGACAAGATGAAAACCACTATTTTCTGTTACAAACTTTCATCTAGCATCTTTACATTATAAGAACATTTAAAATTCAAATCCATAACTTGATTTTCACAGATTTATTATAAAAACCTATTGAATCAATATGTGCATTCATCTTTGCCATGTTATATTCATTTAGTTGACTGGGATACACTGATAAAAAATAAACATTAATGGCATTAATCAAAACACTTACTTTGTCATATTAAAGCAACACTATGTAGTTTTTTTACCTTTAAATAATGTCTCTAAAATTATTTCAGTGATAGAACAACTTTTAACTGGACAAATTGTAATGTTGCTGCAACCTGAGCAGCCTCCTAGCTGCTACAAGGACACTCTGAAACACAGCTCCGCCCCTCCCCCTGCCTGCAGAAGATTGTCTGGTACCAGGTACTGTTGCGCATTTCAACCACATGGGGGAGCTGTAGGTCATTTTTACATGGAAACTACATAGTGTTGCTTTAAGAACACTGTCATAGGTGCTGTCATCCTTGGGATGTCGTCACTGAACTTTTTTGACAGCGATCAGCTGTAAAATGTTTTGGTCCTGCTCGATTTTCGTTGACTTCGAGTAAAATAATGGAAAGTTTTGCATAAAATCCCCTTGGGTCAATGTGTTAGCATGACAGATATTTTCTGTTGCACGAGTGGCTTACGTTTCTTCCCTGCCACAGAAAATCACCACAGGTTTATCAATGCCATCAAAAGTATTATTTTGTTTTTGTTTGTTTGTTGATCATGAAGTGTAGCGTAGATGAGGAAAACTAGGATTCAGTGTGTATTCAAAGCTTCACCATTATTGTTTACAATGCATGAAATGGTGCACTGTGATTTGTGCGGATTTATTGCATTCTGCAGAAAAGGAGGAGTGCCGTTTATCGTGTTTTGGGAAAAAAGGGAGAAAAGATGACAGAATAACATGGCGGTTATCGGATTTTGCGTAAAATTAAGAATTTACTTTTAAATACTGACCTGATACAGTACTGATTTTGATGGTAAAATTTTTTTTTAATGCCGATTATCGCGTTTTGGAACCAAACTCTTTAAATATTGCTTATAAATCAGTGGAGCGAGTGGAGGCTTGTATCTAGAAATAAAATCTTTATTTTGTCGAGACTTAACAAGCAGATGGCAACTAATGGTGCTTTTTCATTGCATAGTACCCCACAGGTCAGGTCGGGTCAGCTCACCTTACTTTGGCTTGAATAGCTTTTTCATTGAGTTTAGTACCACTTCAGACGGGGAGGGATTATAGATGTGTCGTTATATTTGAGCTGCCTACTGCTGTGACATCATACAAAAAGTGGGAGTGAGCGAACATGGTTTGAACGATACATTTATTTATTTGTCAGTCCACCACAAAATCTAAATTGGCCACCACAAATAGATGTTTGCACATCGCGTTTGTCACTATACCTCTGTCTCACATGACAGTTTCTGTACAAACACCCGTGTGTCAGTCGACGTGCTTCGCTAAGTTGCAAAAATGCAGTGCATACATGCAGATGCGGATGTGCCACCACAACCTGCAAGGATTGCCTGCATGTGATTTTTTTTTCCGCTAAAATGGAGTTTGGGAAATTAGAACAAATCACAGATAACAACAGGTTTGCTTGAGACAGCGCAAGCACGATGCTGGTGGTGATGATTCTCTCAGACCAATCAGTGATCTACAGTGGTTTCACAACACGTTTTATATCAGCTCAGCTCGCTTGGAACCCCAACCAAGGTGGTACTAAAAAGTATCGCGTACTAAGTACACAGTGGCAGAGGCGTCATGCCCATTCAAACTGAGGGTGCACGTTCCCCCTTGGTTTTTTTGAGCCAAATGGATTTTGCATGCAACCTCAAAATCCAAGAAGCGTCCATTAATCTGTTATTTGACTTTTAATCTGTTTAATATGCACAATATTGTCAATTCTGTGCTGCATCCTTGTCACTTTCGCCATTTTGATCGTGTTTTGATCGTGTTACTTTACTTTATTCTGGCGGCAGACGCTGCTGACAGCGCAGTCACAGATATCATTAACGTCTGAGAGCGCTTACGAGCTTTGCTGTTGCTGATGGATTTTGCTATCTGAGGAATTAAAACATTTTAAGAAATGCTCACAACATTTCCAAACCCCAGTACGGTAATGTGCAGTTAACCTCCTCTGTGTAGTTTAAAATGTGACCGTCTCAAGATTATATTAGTAGATTTCTAGATTAATCTTGGTAAGTTTGCCAGAGTTCACGGGGGCACGGAATCACACATGTTCACGTATGAGGTAAAATTTGATGCGTTGCTCTTATAATTTTATCTACATTTTTTTTTATCATTTTTAAACAGTAAAATCAATCACGTGGCTATAGCTTATGTTATTTTTGTTGTTTATATACTTTATTGATTTAAAATTACATTAATTTTATAGGATAATGCAGTTGTTGTGCAAAATGCATTAATTAAACAATTAAACAAAGTAATTTATTAAAACGTAAATAAATAAAACATGCCGTTTCAGATGTAAATAACATACCAATATGTCATTATTCCAATTGAATAGTATTTGATATGAAAGTTAGTCAACACTTGTATTTTGGAGGTTTTTGCATGAAAGCAGGGGTGTTCAGATTGTTAGAAATCTAAGTGGAAAAGACTGAAAGCTCTATAATATTTCGTTTGATGTCTGTGTATGCACAAATTACTGTGAGCTGTGCACACTGTGCCCCCTTAAAATAAATTGGTGCATGACGCCCCTGCACAGTGGAAAAGCCCCCAAAAGTAAGCTGACCCAACCCATGGGGTACAATGCAATGGAAAAGCACCATAAATCAGCCTTTGCTATAAAAGAGACACTGTAGATGTATGGGCCAACCACTTAGAAGCTCTGTATCGCCGCCCTGTAGGAAGATGTTTAAAAAACAGGAGAGTTGAACTTAGGTCACACTTGTAATACAAGACCCCAACTCAATAAACTGAATAAATCATGGCAGATGTCTAAACAGATATAAAAGATAATTTAAATATAAAAATATAATTTATCAACTTCAGAAGTCTTGAGCTCAGAAAAAATATATAAATATTGGAATATTCTAAATGCTGCAATAAATATTTTGTTAAATAACTTTTTGGCAGGTTTTTGTGTGTGATATTTGTGTGTGTGTGTGTGTGTGTGTTTACAGCCGGCAGTAGAAATAGCGTTTACATTGAAAGTCATTTACATTTATTAATTTGAAGATGAATGTTATCCAATGCAAATTACAGTATGTTAAAGTGCATTAACAGTACTGCATATTTGATAAATACTTCATGGGTGTGTAATGCCTTTTTAATGTCTCAATATTCCAAATTGAGTATTACAGTAAGACAAGAATGTCTATACTACATAAATGCACTTTTAAATAGCAGGCTAAACAAAACCCAGCTAAAGTGTGTCTAACAGTGTGATGACATGATTGAAATCACGTTGCAGCATTATTGAAGATGCTTGGGCTCTTGGATGTTACATCATGCCATTGTAGTGTGATTTTCTTCCCAAGCAGTTCACTAGATGCATTTCTATAGCTTTTTGATTATGCCTTGGCAACATCATGCCTGCATGCTTGGTTTTTATCCATTCTTGGACACATTTCTCCAGCAATCCATACGGATGTTTTGAATCAGTGTGGAGCCGGATGCTGCCTGGTCCAGTTTACAGTGATTGAGAGTGAAAAGGGCGTAGTGTACTTGGCAGCCCCTAACTGAGAAGAGGATGGAATTAAAATCAATACTCTGCATGATGAGGTGACTCAGAAGGTTAAAACAGAACTCCCAACTCTCCAAAGCTGCTGGGTACCCGGTATAAGATTATCAGCTGTCAAAACCAAAGATCTAGTTAGATCTGTGTTTTGGCTATGGCTGTAGTCTGCAGGGCTTGCGGTTCACCTGCACCTGTTCTTCATGGCACACTTTCACTCTGTTGCTGATGTGCAAAGTAAGTGCTGGTATGTGTATCTTCAAACTCAATGCTCTCCGTGTCTCGCGCGCACTCATTTATTCTAGCCCTGTCTTTATATTCTTTTGCGCATCTTAGGTTTTTGGCGTTGAAAGTCTCACCCCTCCCACTCTTTGCGTTTTCCCCTGAAACCAAGAAACCAGGACAGCTCGGCGCGCCACGGGTTAACGCGCACTCGCGCTCGTGATTGGCTGCGGGAGCGGCGCTTTTAGAGAGAGGTAACCAGGCAACTTCAGCTGGAACAGCGGAGAGAAAGAACAGGGTAAAGGGTAAAAGAAGCGCAAAAATCCCATCAGCTTTGGTGTGCGATAGAAAGGATGTAGTCCAGGTCTGTGGCTCTCTGTCCCCGGTATGGGAAAGTGGATTACTGCTCTTCTGCAGACGTGGGGACCGCGGTAGAGACTGGATACAGTGATTGCGCGTGGATTTTTATAATGAGAACCATGGGATCTGAACGCACCGGTTTAAAGGTAAGATTAAAGCAGGTGCATGTATCGTAAAGATGCGTTTTACGTATGGAAAGAGAAATTAGTGTCGATGCCGTTGCATTGAAACTTGTCCATGTGGAACACATCTTCCAGCGCTTTGGTGACGGAGTTGTGTCGGTTCATTGATTTCACGTATCTTGTAAAGCTATTACAGTTGTATTATTAAAGAGTTATCCCAGATTTGATCTCCGTCTGAAATAAGCCAAAGCAACGCTGCCACCAGTTGACGGTGATCGAGAGTCCGAGCGCATTTGGAGTGATCGCCGTTTGCTGCATTGACATCCATGTTCTGCCCTGCGTGGAGAGGCTATCGATCATCTGGGATTCACTACAATACTTTATATTTATGCTTTGATATACACTGCATTGATTATGTGTATGTAGCCTGAATTCAGTCAACCCAGACCCGTTCCTCTTTTAAACTGCTGTGTGAAGATTTGTTGCGCTGACCGTACGGCATCCTGCTCCTACGTGAGTTCACGGTAGCGCAGGCTTTGCATATACTGAGTATTGCGTTCAGGTGGTTTTAATGCAGTAACACGTGTAGATTGTGGATTTGTTGGGAAAAAAGACTTGTGACCAGTCCGCAGCAGAAGCCCGCATTAATCGCAGCGCGTGTGCGCGTGATCGTGTGTGACAGAGAAGCACCGGGCGGCAAGAATTCCGTTACTCGCGCTCTAAGATTCGAACAACTGACTCACCGGCGACCGCGGTAAATCATCTCTGTTTAGCGCTTCTTGTGAACCGTTACGCTGTGGGAGTGCGTTACTTCCCACGTTGTTTGAACCGGTAACGAGAGCGCGTGCTTGTGATGTGGTTTGCTAGAACAGTTTTTCTCTCTCTCTCTCTCTCTCTCTCTCTTTCACTGCCTGTGGACCGACATGGGCTTGCTGGGAGAGTGGGGCATTTTGAAAACGAAAGAAAGCGTTTAGTGAGTAGAAATGGCTTTAAAAGTATAATTCTCTGACCCCGCGAAGCGTGGACCCTGACGCGCTCTCAGGCTGAAGGACAAAAACGCAAATGACAGAAGTCTCCAGTGATCGTGCCTCGCTATAATGCGATTTTATTCCCTCAATTTTCAATGAGTCGTTATACATATCCTGTGTTAAAATGTTAAACACCTTGCGCACAGTCCCCATCACAGTTTTCTCATCCTTCATCCATTTAGCCGATTCAACGCAATGCTAATCTGTTACTGTAATGTCAGTGCTGACCATCATACTCCCACAAAATAAGCATGTCATGGGAAAGTTTAATTTTTGTTTGTTTGTTTATTTATTTATATCTGATCCAGGTGTCAGGTGTTCACTGACAGCCCCTCATTTGTAGGTCAATGCTACTGTCTTAATATGTCACACGTTGATTCTATGGTTCAGTTATTTAAATTGATATTTCTTCAAACATATTCATTTAAATGGTAAACTCTTAAAAAAACATCTTTTGTAGCTGAAAATGGTTCAGACTAAACATTTAAGAAAGTAAAAGGTATTTTGGAAACCATAAATGGTTCTCCATCACATTGCAGAATCCTTTCTATCTCAAATGTTCAAGTATTTCAACATCATGGACAGATACAACTATAATATCAGAAAACATTGTGTTGCGGCGTTCCTGTAGCTCAATTGGATTAGCAGCACAAAAGGTTGTGGGTTCGATACATACTGATACAGTACAATATATACGTTGTACTTTATGGCACTGTGAGTGGCTCTGGATAAAAGTATTATGCCAAATACATAAATGTAAATGTAAAAGTTGTGGGTTTCATTTCCACGGAACAAACATACTGATATTAATTTAAAAAAAATATTGCTTGTAATGCACTGCAAGTTGTTTCGGATGAAAGTGTCCGCCAAATGTGTAAATCAAATGAAAATTCATAGATCTGTGTGATGCGAAAATATTCTTAAAAACGTATGCAAAATAGTGCTACTGCAGCGTGAGTTGGCACCGTTACAACATCAAACACCACGCTTCAGCTCATAGGTTCCCATTACTAAGGTTGGGGTCTATTCACTGTTCTGGACTTTTCCGTGTGTATTGGTAGGCCTTTTCCTTCAGCCTGAATGGGCCCAGCAGGCAACATTACATCTCCATGGTGACAGAACACAGAGTGTGGGAACCCTCAAAGCCAACATTGTTTTGCTCTCTCCACTGTGTTCATTTATTCATTCTACAAGCTGGATTTTGTTTTGCGGTAATGAAGAACTCAAATATCAGGTTGGTATCAAGACACGTCTCATGGGAAGCAGTATGTTTAAGCAAAATTAGGACAAATGCTCTTGAGTTCAAGGCAACCCTGTCCAGCCCGCTCTTCTACTGTATGTTGTTCAGCATTAAATAATCATAGGATTCGTTTGGTGCTTTTAAAGATGGTTGCTAAAACTTGTAAAAGAGAGAACACTAATGGCGCTTTTCCATTGCATAGTACCCCACGTGTCAGGCCGTCTCAGCTCACCCTACTTTGGCTTGGTTAGCTTTTCCATTGAGTTTAGTGGGAGTGGGAGGGATTATAGGTGTGTCGTTATATTTGCACTGCCTACCGATGTGACATCATACAATCACCATACATTCATTTATTTCTCAGTCTGCCACAAAATCAAAATTGAACACCACAAAAAGTTGTTTGTACATCGCTTTTATCACTATACCTGTGTCACATGACAGTTTCTGTACAAACACCCATGGCACAAATGCCGTGCATACATGCTGACGTGCGCGTCGCGGATGTGCCGCCACAAACTGCAAGGAAAACCCTGGAATGGTTTTCCTGATTCTCAGCCTGTGGATGTTTTTCACCGCTAAAGGGAGTTTGGGAACTTACAACAAAGCACAAATGAAAACAGGTTTGGTCAAAAAAGCACACGCATGAAGGTAAAGCTAATCTTGCGTTTAGCATAACACTCGTCATGATTCTCTCAGATCAATCAGTGATGTAAATTGTTTACACGTCATGTTTTAGTATCAGCTCGGCTCAGTTGGAACCCCGACCGAGGTGGAACTAAAAAAAAGTATTGGATACTATGTACTGTACCCAGTGGAAAAGCCCCCAAAAGTACAGTAAGCTGACCCGACCCAACCCATGTGGTACTATGCAATTGAAAAGCGGGATAAAGGATCCTGTCACCGATTGATGCACCTTGTTTCATGCATATTAAGCGCATGGTTTTTAACAGCATATTTTGCTTCTATCATAGTGTATTAATATTCCTAAACTGCATACTATGCAAAAGCCACTATAAAAAACAAACCGGTGTCAAAGTTTGCAAATGAGGCAAATACACATACACGTTTCCTTGTCATTTGCTTCCACTGCATGTAGTGATACAAGACAAATGTCTCTAACGTGTTTTAAATGGCCTGTTTCATTAACAACTAGTTTTTCATGTCAGATCTGTACATAGAATGCAGATTTAATACAAATTTGGTTGTCACCACCTACATTTTTCTGAAGTGAGTTCGGTTGTCACTCCTATAATCAAGTGGAGTCAGTGTGAACTGGACTGGGCACTCAGAAGTGTATTAGGTGGCCAATGAGTGATGGATCTATTGAAGTGAAACAGTTGTGTCATTTTTTAATAATTTAGGAATAAATGATCAGACTCTGGCTAAAATGGAGACCTCAGGTCATTACAGCATCATTGTGTCTTCATCAGAGGTGCTGGGGATTCCCAAAGCAGAGCTGTTCGCTGGGGGATGTCCTCCCTTCTCGGAAATCTGTCTAGCATGCATTGACTGCCGTTCCTCGTCCTCAGTATTGATCCGTCTTTTCTGTGTGACATTATCTGCTTCTACTAATTAGCGCTCAGGAATGGCCTCACCCATTGGATAGCATCGGGCTAAGGATACGGTACTGAGCCTGAGGGCAGAGCTGCTGTAGTGTAGTTATGGACCAAACCTTTGCTTCATAAGTTTTGTACTGTATGTAAGACTTCTATAAGTAGGTCTGGCGCAAATGGGTTAATTTGTGATTATGGGAGCTAAGAAAACCTTCTTAAAACCTTTAGGTGAAGTTAATGCATTGTATTTGATGTACTGTGTGTCATGCATGGGACCTAATAAGTAATGGGACCAGTAATGGATAAGTAACCAGTGTAGAAGATGTTATATAGAAAACACATACACTATGTGACACATACACGTGAAATTGAGTTTAATGTTAGCATGCTGCCAATACACTAAGATGCTTTTATTAGCATGAAGTACTGTATTGGGTAAACTGGTTCATTTACATGTAGTTTACAGATTATTATTACATTTAATGACCACCATTTTGGATTTACTGAACGTATTGCAGTATATTAGAGGATTGCCCTCTGCAAATGATATTGGGATGCTGCAGTATAGTTATCTTACAGTAGCATAACCCTACTAAAAAGCTCCTAGTCTGGTTTTAGCTGGTTAAGCTGGTGTAGCAGGCTGGATTTAGAGGGGTTTGGACGATTTTTAGCTGGTCAGGCTGAAAGACCAACTGACCCACCAACTTAAACCAGCTTGACCAGACTGGAAGCTTTTCCATTTTAGCCAAGCTATTTGGCTGGTTTAAGATGGAAGTGGCTGGTCCCCCATTCTCTCAAAGCTTTTCAAGCTGGTCTTGCAGCCTGGTCAAGCTGGTGGGTCAGCTGGTTTTAAAGGATGGGTCAGCTGGTGGGTGGGTCACCAACTAAAACCAGCCAACCAGCTTAGGCTGGTCTTTTCAATAGGTAATTCATAAGCCTACCATTAAAATAGCCTTTATGTTTAAAATATTTTCCACCATTGACAAGTTATCTAGTCAATTAGGAAAAACGCATTCCTGCCAATGACGAGTTTTTACTGCAGACCATATTTTCGCTATTATACACTAGTGGTGTTCTTACCCAACTAATACCCAACTTATATGGTATTTTTGAAGAAAGCTACCCTTTTTTGAGAACAAATGAAGATTTTCTTTAAATTCATTTGATATATTATATGTATTAAAGAAGAATTTTGTTTGGAAAGCATTCAACTTTTGTAAGAATCATAGAAAATGCTGGCGCTGGCTGGTAACTTTTTTCTAAAATGCTGGCGGGGAAAGAGTTAAGCAGACTTGTGATAAAGGATGTCTCAGTAGGCCATTCATTAGGTTTAAATACAGATCCTATGTACAGGTTGCACGAAGTGGAAGCAAAGGTTTTCTGTTTGTCGTGCCACGTTGGCTCCTGCTAATCTGCCCAGTAATCTCCTCAAAAAGACCAAAATCTGTTTGCACGTCTCTGTGGGTCCAAAGCAACACAGAAACATCACTACTCAAGCACACAAACAAGCTCAGCATCCCAGATGAAAAGACCAGCATACTTTGTGTTATGTTTCGGTCAACAAAGGTACAAAAAAGACCATGCTGGTTGACCGAGGAACTCTTGCTGGTTGCGAAACTATCAAAAGTCACATGTTGTTCATATTGTTTCTTTTCTTTCCCCACACTCTTTTCCGCTTAATAATTCAAGCAAGTTCCCTCCCGGCCTTCTGTTCATTCCTATTGAATCTGCCTTCCAGTACATAACTAACAATTTGCATAATAGTTGCACATTGACTGCAGATGGCTGCGGGATCTCTCTAACACCGTTTCTGTGCTTTTCATTTACCACAAAACCAGTGACTGTTTTCACCTCAGACTATTAAATCCATAACCTCTTCCTTTAGCAATGAACAAAGAATGATGCTTATATATTCAGTCCCAATCAGATGAATAAACTCGCCCCCGACAGGCGCTGCGGTCCCATCTCTCACTGCAGTATGAAGGAACGCAACGCTCCGCTGACTTCAGCTCACCCGTAGAAACAAAAGGGAGAAAAAAGTCAGACAAAAAGTCAATGGTTGATAATTTAGTCCCGGGAGAGACCTACTCCACAGTGGGTTTGTTGTGCTGCATTGCAATTGGAGATTGTGGGAAAAACTCCAAATGCGGCACAGCATTAGTACATTAACATTTCGGTTTCATCTATTTTGTAAGTTTAACTACTCGCATACACATTTGAGATACTCTCCTGGGACGATTTTCTTTATCTGAGATTTATCATCCTTTGCATTACCAGATCCCAGTTGTGCTCCACTTTACCTCTGACATTTACAGAAAGAAGAACTGAGATTGGAAAAGAAATAAATTACATTTTTTTTAACACTGTTTCTTTTCATCCATCAAAAACATGCCAACAAAAATATACTTTTTATTTTTTATTAGATTTCTTTTTGAAGTTTGCAAATGGCTGTTATCCAAGTAGCATCAAAGACTCACCACTTGTGCTTCCATAAGAAAGAAAACCTTTTCTTATTTGTTGCCTGAGAATTAGCAGAAAATTCTGAAGGAACAAAATGGTTCCCCGAGGTCCCTCGACCTGAGGCCCGAATTGCTTTTTTTCTGACAACCCATTGTATTTGATTAATTCTGCGCTCACTGTTTTTTGGCCGCTTTTAATCTGTTTTCTTTCATCAGCTTGAGAGAGGCAAAGAAAGATTCAGCGTGACCTGCTCAGTGGGGTCCCGGTGTGCTTGTATATCAGAGTGGGCTTCATCTCTTTAGTATGCGTTGCCCACCCCGTGCACCATTATCAGGCTGAAATGAAACGCCTGTATTTCTCCGTAGCGGCTGTGAGGGGGGAGGAACCTCAGTCTGTGTGAGCTGTTGCAGTTTGTCGTATGTTAAGACAGGGCTAGAAAAGACATACAAGCGCACAATAAAAAATTTAAAGGGATAGTTCACCCCAAAATAAAATTTTGTCATTATTTACTCACCTTCCTGTTGTTCTAACCCGGTATGAATTTGTTATTTTTTGATGAACACAAAAGAAGATATTTTGATAAATGATGGTAAGCACATAGTTGACGGTACACATTGAATATGTGTTTTTCATACTTTGGAAGTCAGTGGTGGTTACAGTCAGCTGTGTGCTTACCATCATTTATCACAATATCTTCTTTTGTGTTCATCAGGAAAAAAAAGAAATTCGTACAAATTCAGTACAACATTAAGGATGAAAAATGATGACAGAATTTTCTTTTTTGGGTGAACTATCCCTATAAGGTTGGCTCTACCGATGTCAGTGTAGATTTGTCAGTGGTACGGCGGTGTGCATATGCTGCCAGCCGGTGGTATTCTCTGTCTGATATTTGCCTTAGGGCAAGACACGACAGGGCTGTAGTCAAACACTGCGGTACAGCACCATTTCTGCTGTTTAATGAGACGCAGAAAATAGTTAATGTGGTTTTTGTCTATATTAACAAATACATTGCAGAAATCTGTCATGTAGGGTAGCCCAGCCTGATCTCACATGGATTTGTAGGTATTTTACATTAGTATTGCTAATTCATATTTATTCGTACAAAGTGAATCGTACAAAAACGTGACATGAAACACCGCCCCAACCCTTACATATCATGGGGCAAAAGCAAATCATACAAAACCGTACAACATGATGCAAAATAGCGCGCTTTGTAAATGACGACCTTGCTGTTCTTACCTGGATGACCCACAACTCTTTCTATGTTTTGCAGTAGCGGCCGGTGAATTCTTTTTTCAAATGCACGCAATGCGAAGCTCGTCACAACATGTTTGTAGCCCGTCGTGTGTGGTTCGTAATTTCAAAATATGTATTCGGCGCGTTGAGTGAGCCTATGTGCATCACGTGTCTTGTCAAAATAAGTGCCTGCTGCAGACGCGTCTAAAGGGTTTATGATAAAAGAGACACTAGCGTTTGCCAGATGCTCGCATAATCTCATGCGTAATCAAAGTTTAGTGTTAAGTTAGTGTCTTGCGTGTATTTTGTGAACGTGAGCGTCTCTTTTATCATAAACAGTTTTGACGCGTGTGCAGCAGGCACTTATTTTGGCAAAACACGTGATGCACATGGTTCACACTACGCAACAAACACATATTTTGAAAACACGAGCAACACACATGACACTCCTAACACATATTTTGAATTTGAGCCCCTCGGAAGAGCAGTCACGAGCCACAACTGATGTTTTGTGATAATTGTTCATGTGTATCTTGAACCATTAAACTGACCATGGTCATTAGAAAAATCTGCCAGGTCTTGCACATTATTTGCTAGTGCTGTGACCGATCGCCCTCCGCCTGTGTGTGTGCACGCGTTTAAGTGCCCTCAGTAGTGCATATACATATACTTCAAAAAAGTAAGCCAACATAAAACTTTCTGTTCTTGACAGGGCACATACATACTGAACATACAAAATTATCTTACAGTATTCTTTTTCTAATAAAAACATTTGTTTATGTCTGAAGTGAATTATAGAGTCGGAAACCATTCTGTGCTTATTTGGTCTTAAAGAGACAGTAACCTCAATTAACCTACTTAAGTCTTTGTCATTAATGTTAATCAAACAACACAAAGACAAAGAGAAAATCACTTCTGTGGCTCTAAAAATAATAATAATATTTAAGTTGTACAATAAAGAGAGTGTTATTATTCATTTAATTCGTTTTCTATACCTAATGCTAATTTTAGACCTTACTTAATGTGCAACTTTGTTCTTTTTATAAATGTTTGTAATTTCTTTATTTGTTATTAGATTTTTCCCACCCTTTTTATTGCTGATCCGAAAAATGATCTTATCCGTGCCTCAAAAACCGTAATGTGATCCGAACCGTGAGTTTTGTGATCCATCACAGCCCTATTATTTGCCTTTCCAGCATCTTCTGCCTATTTGAACCTTGTCCAGTGATTGTATAATGTTAAGGGTTAATTGGTTGACTCATACACAAGTATTACAAAACAAAAGCAGGGAAGAGTAAAGTTTTTTTTTCCACAGCACTGTAAATGTTTAATGGGATGTTTTCAATAAAGACATGAAATATTATAACTGTTTGCAAGTTGGTATTTTTGGTATTTGTGTTGGTGTATAGACATTAATTAAATTATAATGTCATTTGTTAATAATAACATTTGTTAGTGACATCATCACATAGCCTACTTTTCCTATTACTGTATAGACGGTTTCATCGGACGCACGTGATACACGTCTGGATCCGAACTTTACTTCCGGATTCGTTTTTTTAATGGTCTGACTAGTTGCTAAACTGATCTCTTGAACAAATGACTCGTCAAAAATAACAAATGTTTTGGTTTGCTAGGTAATCTGTGTGTTGTTTTTTTGCTTGTTACATAAAAAAACTATGTGTAAAGTACTTTGTGGTTATTTATTATTAGCGGAGCTTACCGGAAGTTACGTGCGGACCGCGACAGCCGCTTGTTTATGTTGTTACTGCTGAAACCGTCTATAGTCTGCACACTACAAGATATATTCTGTAAAACAGACATGTCTGTGTTAGGGCCAAGAGGGTCTATATTAAAGGAATTAATATAATTGTGTGGGGGAAAACTAGGTTTGAAAAAATGGACAAAACTAATATTGCATACCCCACAGCAATTGGGCAGTTGCGCCTCAACTGTAGTTGAACGAATTAATACAAATGAGTGTTACCGATTGCCACTTGTACCCTTAAAATCCATTCAATATCAATCCCACAGATTTTCCTAACAAATGTTTGCATTTGTCTATGTGCTTTAGAGAAAGGGAGACAATAAGAGAGGTAGCGAAGACACAGATTATCCATGATGTTCACATGTGATTGTGTGTTGGTTTGTTGAGTGACATGGACACATCTGTGGTGCGGTGGTTTGTCCAAGGTGTGTCAGCTGGCTTTCAGCTCATTTGGATCAGAGAAATGAGGCCAGATGTGCCAGCACCTGTACCCAATACCTAACACTTACAATTCCCACCTGTCAGCACCCTCTCGAAACCACTTACTTGGTTCTTCAAGCAGGAACTCTCTCTATATATGTTTATGTGTTTATTAATGAGAGACCATGGACAGACTGAAGATCAGCCTTGAGCTTGCGAGGCTGGGTGTTTTTCCATACTGATATGCCAGAGGTAATAAAGCGTAATGTCTCGGGTGATCTCTCAGTGTTATTGGCCTGGCTGAGAGAGATTTCTCCTGTAAGTTGCCAGTGCCGTGCTATCCGCCTGCAAAGCCATTTGCCCTTGTACTGAAGGAAACCGAATCTGTTTTTTTGAATAGTTGCCCGAGAAAACCACTCTCCGGCTTTGCTCAGACCGAATATACATCTCTCCTGAGCGATTGCTGCTGCTGCATGTTCTGCTAGAAATAACTCCTCTTCGCCAGCTAGCAATGTCTCGCTCTGTCTTGCTTGTATGGGGAATTCCATCAATGAATGTATTTTCTTTCACTCTTATCTCTGTGCGCAGGGATGGATTCAGATTGTGTGTATGTAGAAAAGATGAAAAGAAATATGTTTTTGCCCTTTTTGTGTTTGATATAAAAAGCAAGGGCTCTTTTATTTGCGATAACGCTCAGCATTTCTGTCCCTGGTGCACAGTCAGGGTCTAATGCCCAGACACTTCATTGCACCCCTGCGTGTCATCATAAAACACCGTGTGTGTGTTTGAGCTGGGCCCTATTGCCCTACTGCAGCGGCATAGCGTGCCACACTAAAACCACAGAATGAATGAGTGACTCTCAGCATGCATGAGAGAAATGGATGGAGAAAGAGCCAGAGATAGATGGAGTGAATGCTGAATGTCAGAATATGGTAAATAGCATAAATAATGCTTATAGGCAACATAAGCACTACAAAAAATATCTAACCTGGGATGCACATTAACACAGTTACTATAAGGGTGTAAGGGATCTACTTTTAATCTAATGCCTAAAAGAATAGGATATATAGGAAATGTAGGAAATAATGTGTTTTTTAACCATAAACCAAGGGGACACTTTGTATTATACCACATACACAAAATAACCTTTTTTATAGCAATAAAATAGGTGCTCATTAAATTAACCTATGGCTGAGTCAAACGTGGACATTTTCTGTGTTCATTTAAACCAGCATTTGTTTCTGTGCATAGTTAGCCAATCATGTGTTAAAAAAACATAGTTTTTAGGGTGTAATAAACAAATTGGCCCACTGATTTTATTTACCCGCCAATCTCAATTGTTAAATTGCATTTGGCACGTGTTAAGTGTTCATTTTGCACATTGTGTTTGTGTGGGCTCAGTAGCTCACAACCTCAATCTTTTCCTCTCAGACCTCCCATAATTGTAAAACAAAGACACTCCCTATCCACCATATGTGTGTGTGTAACAATGTTAAGATAGGAAGTCTTCAATTAGCTCTATGTGTTAATGACATTAGCCTCTGGCAGATAAGAACTGGGCGAGATGGGGCTCTCGGTATTGATAGGGTCTGATGAGAAGGTGGGGGCTTAATAATCCTGTGTCTTTAAATGAGATGCCCTCACACGAAGACTGCACACACACACATACGCACTTGACAGCAAGATACTGGGGCGAGCCCCGGCAGATTAGGCTAAGCCCCTCCCAAGTTTAATGACAGCGCGCTGCTGATAGCGAAGTGGCACAAAGTGGGTTTAATGGAACAGGGCAATTCCAAAGACCATCAGGATTAAATTGGAGTGAAATGATTTGGGGAATAGAGAGAGAGAGAGAGAGAAAATTCCTTTATTGCATGATGAACAGAAATGGCAGCCCACTGAGGTAGTGATCGGTTTGCAGACCACGTGTGTGTGTAGATGAGAAATAGAGTAGATTGGTTAGTGGGGGAGGTGGGTTAGATGTGAAATCATGTTAGTATGGTGAACCTTAGAGATAACCCACATTCTGCTATGTCTGTCAGTACCAATATGTTTCAGTGGAAAAGAAAAAGCATTAGCACCCAGCTGTAATTATCATGCGGGCAGAGTGATTTTCCCTGGCACGGATGCCCGGTGTGGGTAATTTGGCAAACAGATGTAGTCTTCGCGAGGGGAAGGTACGGCGGGGGTCTTTACCCTTCACAGATTCTTTGCCCTTCCTGTCTTATTCCAGCCCGTTTCGACACATCAGCAAACCATCACAGCTTTCAGGAATATTCATGTGCCCCAGCACTGCATTATTTAAAAACGGTCTCGCCTCAAGGCCCACACATTTTCTTATTCATCACTATAGTTCAGCCTGTTGTGAAGGACTGTATAAAATTCACAAACAGCAGAATTTGAACACAGACAGCATTAAGAAGTTGGTTGGTTATTCTGACCCCGGGGGTCCTTGAGATCCGATCCTTCTGTATGTGCTGTATGTGGTTGGTTTATATGCTTTATATGCACCAAGGTCAACTTGAGAGCTCTTAGAATTAACCAGGCTGGTTTGCAATTGTACGATACCTTTAAGATGTCAATGTAAGTATGTAAATATTCTCTATATGTTAGGCTTAGATAACATCTACTGTAACAACCGTGTGGTGTACTTCACACTGGTATTCATTAAGATGGGTCAAGTTGCTGAGTAAACATTAATGTTTAAGTGTGTTCTTAACAATGAAGATTTCTGAATGAACCGTGTTTGTTTATTCTGCAATACGGTTTTGGATGGACTTGGGAGGAAATTGTATGTCTACATTTTTTCTTCCAAAGATCAAGAAAGGTCCAACGACAGCATGGATTTCACGGTGTCCATCTGTAAGCCGCTGAGACAATTCAGAGAAACAGAGAAAGAGAGATAAATGAAGTGAAAAATGCATCGACTGCCACATTAGATTCAGCTGAATTACTAGTCAAGCCAACTACGAATGAGGCATTGAATTATTTGACCCTATTGCCCCAGATCCTCATATATGCTTTATAATTCACCCGTGATGGAAACAGTTCAGGCTCCATTGCTTCAATATGGCTGAGAGTTTAAGTGCTTATTGGTTAAGTCAATGCTCCAGTGCTAACCCACGCCTGATTTGACTGTGCAGATCCTTGTAAACTTAAAAGCATTTTTCATGTGTTTTTTTATTTGACGGGTAAAACTGGTAGAATCTGCTGCTATGGGATTATATCACAGGAAATAAAGGATAAAGCATCTGGAGGATGAATTTACTTTAAAAAAATGCTGGGTTATTCCAACCTATTGTTGGAAAAACCTATGGACAAGGTGGTTAAATATATCTTGAAATTTGAAAGTGTTCATATAAATGTCCATAAGTGTTGTTCATGCTATGCAGTACATACCGTATGCATGCCCCATCATCATCTATTTAATCAAATAATAAACTCACAATTTAGTCTTTTCTTTTGTCGCCCCCGCTGAAAATACCAGCTAAAACCAGCCTAAGCTGGTTGGATGGTTTTAGCTGGTCTCCCAGTCTGTTTTTAGCTGGTTAAGATGGTGTGGCAGGCTGGTTTTATAAGGTTTTTTGGGCACTTATTTAGCTGGTCAGGCTGGAACACCAGCTGATCCATCAGCCAAAACCAGCTGACCCACAGGCTTTGCCAAGAGGACCATCTTAGATCAGTTACTTTCATCTTAAACCAGTTAAGACCAGCCAACCAGCTTAGCCAAGCTGGTCAAGCTTCCAGTCTGGTCAAGTTGGTGGGTCATCTGTTCTCCCAACCTGACCAGCTAAAAGTAATCAAAACCCTCTAAAACCAGTCTGTAACACCAGATTGGCAGCTAAAACCAGGCTTTTTATTAACAATAAAACTTTTTAAAAACTATAAAACTTAATATTTACTAGTGATGCATCGATGTATCGGCCGCCGATATTTATCGGCCGATTTTTGATGAATTTTAAACCATCGGCATATCGGCAATAGCACGAGAAAGGCAGATACCAATTGTTTATTAATTAACTACATAAAGAAATCCATTATATGTAAAAAAAAATGAGTTAATGTTGTTAATAAAATAAATGCTGAATAGCAAAAACCCCCTTTGAAGGTTGTCATGCTGTCTTATTATATTTGTTTTAGCTTAATTTGTGCCTCTCTCATTATGTTGGTCAGTTGAATGTTAATTAGATCAAATCCATGTTCAGTAAAAATAATTTGATGCAGAAATAAACTAGCTAATAGACCAACTGTATAGTATTGTATACATGTGTTTAATATCGGTATCGGCATCGGTATCGGCCAGAAGTTGTCTGTTTAAATCGGTATCGGTAACGGCCCAAAAAATCCTATCGGTGCATCCCTAATATTTACCACAAGGGACTTTAAGCTGAAGTCATGTGACTTTAGTCACGCGCATGCACTTCACAACAGACGCGGAAGAGAAGACAATGCTGAATAAAGTCGTAATTTTTTTTATTTTTGCGCCAAAATATATTTCCGATGAATTAACACATTCTAACTGACCCACTGATGTCACATGGACTACTTTGATGATGTTTTTTATTACCTTTCTGGACATGGTCAACAAGCTCTCGGACTAAATCTAAAACATCTTAAACTGTGTTCCGAAGATGAATGGAGGTCTTACGAGTTTGGAATGACATGAGGGTGGGTCATTAATGACATTATTTTCATTTTTGGGTAAACTATCCCTTTAAGGTAATGGGGTCACAGGCTGTTTGTGCAGCGTTCATGTGTACTTTCATAACATAGGCATCATAAAACAATAAAAGGCGTTGTGCCTTTCGAAAAGTGTGTTATCTGAAAATTTCTTAGGAACAACTTTCTCCAACTCAACTTTGACTTTGTACATTTATCCAGAGATAAAGCGTGAACTCAACGAGAAATGCTGTGAGCCGTGTTGCCAAGTCTCTTGCTTTATGGTGGAGTTCAGATTTGGGCTACTTTAAAAATGTTTTTGCAAGTTTTTTTTTTTTTGTGCATGTTAAAGATTAAATAATTTCATTGATTAGTTGGTATTTTTTATGCTTTTGGGCTAGTTTTAAATGTGATTGAGCTGGTTTTGTTATGCGAATTTGGCAACCCTGGCTTGTGCAGACTTTTAGATTGCATTATATAGAATATACATGTAAACAAACATTTTAATTAGATTGCAAAGTTTAGGATACATGTAAGGTATCGTAACCTACAGTCAGATTAAATTCAGTCAGATTGACACAATTTTGTGCATGTAAACAAAGCAGTTCAATTCTAACTAGGTGCAAACTATCAAGTATAAAAGCGTTTATGGATGCTACCTTTTTTTATTTTTATTAAAATTTAACATGGTGACACACAGGATCACAAGAGTGCCTTCAGGACACATTTAAGCCACACAGTCGTTTCCTACGTAATCTTAAACAATTCCCCCGTTCCATCGGAATACTAATGCAGAGAGCGGGAGTGGTACCGTAGGCCACTAGGAGCAATAATAGAAGCCACAAAGTGATTTGAGCCTGAAGCAGGTGGCTGGTCTAAGGGGTCACCGCTGAGTTTCAAAGAAATCAATAGACTCTCCAGGCGGAGTGCGGAAGAGAGAGAGGGAGGGGGAGGAGGAGGTATGTGATCAGTTTTGGCCGGCAGGTAGGAATGCTCTTTAAGCGAATCTGATTTGCCTGACATTATGGAGATGTTGATGTATGCTGCACCTGTGCAAGACTGTCTGCTCTGCCATTATACAACCTCCATCTCTCACTCTACGTATAACTCTCCCTCTCTTTCTCTCACTGGCACTTAGGGAAATTTCATTTAACATGGCAATATATTAAAATAACGATGTGTGGAATACTAATAGTGTTGTAGCCGCAGGAAGCTGCCATTTGTGGTACATCACAGCTGTATGTCTGTATGTGTGTGCTTGAATGCTGGTAACATAACGCACTACAATGTAGGTTCATCTTACAGCCAAAGAGTGTTTTCTGCGTTTCTGCTTCTGCATTAGAATGTCTGACTAGTTTAAGTAATTGATTTACGTTGTTTTATTTACATTTTTGTCATTTTTATTCAAAGTCGTACAGAAATAGCTAAATGAAAGACTAAAAAGGATTGAGAATTACATGAGCAGGACTCAAACCTGTCTTACACACTCAAGCACCATGGACCAACACGTGCGCTGACTGGTATAGCACAGGGTATAGTCTGTATTTTTTACATGTACGGGAACGTACATGGTCGAATGCACAGCCTTGCAAAGTATAGATTATTTGACTTGTACGTGAACACAGACGTTCAATGCATGTGCATTGCGACAAAATGCAATGCATCTCCTGGGCTGGATACCCTGCTGAAAAATCCAGCCAAGACCAACATAAGCTGGTGAGCTGGTTTTAGCTGGTCTCCCAGCTTGGTTTTAGCTGGTTTACCTGGTGCAGGAAGCTGGATTTGCTGGTGTAGCAAGCTGGTCTAGCTGTGTTTTGTTCACTTTTTAAGCTAGTCTAGCTGGACTTAGCTGGTCGGGCTGGAAGACCAGCTGGCTCACCAGCATGACCAGCTTTGTCAGACTGGGAGGACCAGCGTAAACCAGCTAGTGCCACCTTAAACCAGCTAAAACCAGCTACCAGCTTATGCTGGTCTTTTTCAGTAGGGTAAAACATTGTCCTCTAGGCACATGCGCGACTTATAGTGCATAAAGTGTATGCAGGGTTTCAATAATCCGGCGCTGCATGTACAGTACGTGCTGATGAGGGTACGTGATTTTTGTCAAGAAAAATAAAAAATCTGTACTTTTAAACCACAACTTCTCATCTTGCACTAGCCGTGTGACGCGCCAGCATGACCTTGCATATTGCGTAGGCATGTCAGAAAGTCACTATGCGAAACTACCGCTCCGGTGTTTACAAGTGTGTTGGAAGAGGATCATTCAGAAGTTGTTGTATGTGTAATGATACTAATTAGGCTTGTCGCGATAGTCTGTAAAACGGTGATTACCGGTGCTTCAGCCTCTCACCGGTTAAATAACTTGCCCACCGTGACACCGTCTTTCACTGTCGTTTTGATATTTTCTTGTTATTAAATCATTTACTTTCGTTAGAAAGATCAAACACTAACAACTGAATGTGTCTGCTGCCTGATTTCAGCGGAGCTGAACGCGCGTTACGTCACAGAGCAGCAGGTGTCAGATTTCATTTATTTCTGTTTAATATATGCGAGATCGTTTTGTTGTTGTGTTTTTCATTAAGAATAATAATAAACCCATCATTTAAACAGCGCTTTATGGAGGAATAGCCGGTTGCTGTGCTTGGGATTGGCGGGTTTCTGTCAGAAGTACCTGCGCAAATTGACTGAAGCACTTAAACAAGCTGTTGCACTCGCATTTGCACGCAAATTCATACGCGATTTTACGCAGCGTACGCAAACGCTGGATTTAAACAACAGCTGCATCTCATTCAAAAGTGAAAGTAAAATGCGCACGTCTGTATGTGCATTTATAAGCCCCTCCCACCCGGTGAAACCGATTAACCGGGTTTGTCACTCGCTGATTAACCGGTGGGAAAATTCTGTCACCGCAACAACCCTAATACTAATTAATGTCTTTGTATCAGTTTATTGTTTAAAATGGTCCACAAATGTGCGTTTCACATACATGATGCATGACCTTTCGACGTGCTTACAGAAATACGTAAGGTCGCGCTGGGGTGTCACACGACTAGTGCAAGACGAGAAGTTGCGGTTTAAAAGTGAATATTTGTATTAATTTTAAACAATATACTGACACAAAGATCTTAATTAGTATCATTCCACATAAAACAACGTCGAAACGGTCCTCTTTCTCCACACTTGTAAAAACTGGAGTGGTAGATTTGCATACGTCATGCGTGACCTTTCGACGTGATTACGTAATACGTAGGGTCGTGCTGGCACATCACACGGGCTAGACGAAAAGTTGTGGTTTAAAAGTGCTTATTTTTCTTGACCAAAATTATGTTTGGCTAGATAAGACCCTTATGCCTCGTTTGTTATAGTTCAGAGTCCTTTGAAGCTGCATTGAAACTGCAATTTTAAAATGCATTTAAACTGTAAACTGTTGGATTCCAATAATGTCTATTAAATTGATAAAAATTCTGGAATGTTTTCCTCAAAAAAACGTAATTTCTTCTCGACTAAACAAATAAAAACATAAACAACTTGGATGACATGCGGGGTAAATTATCGGGATTTTATTTTTATGAAAGTGGAGTAATCCTTTAAACCTTGTTTTGGCTCCAAACCACTGCTTTATTTTAACACTCCATCCCTCTCTTTTTCTTTGGGAATCATTTTTATTCAGATTTCTAACTGCAAAATTTAGTGTTATTTCAAGAGATATTTCAATACAAAGACTCATGTCATTTAAAGGCGGAGTCCATGATGTTTGAAAGCCAATGTTGATATTTGAAATCACCTAAACAAACACGCCCCTACCCCAATAGAATCTGGACCTTCTGTTGATAGACCCACCCTACACATACGCAAACCGGCATTTGATTTGATTTGATTGGCTATAAGTGTGTTTTGGTAGTCGGCCCGTCTCCTTTTCCAACGCGTTTTTCAAACATCGTGGACTCCGCCTTTAAAGGTGAAGTGTGTAAATATTAATATTATGTTTTATATATTAGAGTACCTTTTTAAAATGCATGTTAAAATACTGCAGAGTTGTTGCAGGTTTCTGACCCGATTCAGACTTCAGCACAGTTTCTGTCAAACTTTCATTCTAAAACATTGTGACATCCTCCCCAAGTGCAGTTTAAAATGCTTTCACTGTCACTCACACAGGCACGGTAACAAACCACAAATTGTGACATTTGAGAAGTGATTCATCGTGTGAAATTGTCGCTGTAACAGCTATGCTGGAGTTTCAGTGCCGCGATGGGTTGACATCTATAAGCAAGCAGTTCATTGGTTGATTGCCAGCCGGCACAACACAGCAACAGTGGCTCAACCATCAGTGTCTGTTTGACTGACTAAAGGAAGATTGGGGTTTTGGATAGATGGGATATGGCTCTCCTACTTTGGCCAAGTGGTTGATGTCCTCAGGGCAACATTCTGTCGACCCTGGGGCAACATTTCAATCAACCTATGAGATTTCAGAAATAAGTTTACAGTTTGTTTCAAGTTTAATCTTACAACCAGGATTAGCTGCTTCTAGACGATTGTTTATAATTCCCGTCTGATTTCAGGGTTCAGTTATGGTTAGGGTTGGGGTGTTTTTAGGTTTTATTTACAAAAAACACAATATGTTGCCCTGAGGACATCTCTCACTTAACAAAATCAAATCGAGCGATGGGATACAGCTATTTCATAAATCTTTCAAAATGTTGGGTTTAAGCCTGGAGTATAGTCTGTTCTTTATGTGTACACGAATATAAGCGCACAGTCTTGCAAAATATAGTTTTTTTATTATAATAGATGAATTATAATAATGTCGGTCTTGTCCACGTCAACAGGCCCAGGAAGTGAACTGTTGCTTACAATCCATGTGTTTGTTGTAGTCACTAATCTATATAAATGACTGGATTGCTCATGACGTCACAACTGTGAAGCCACCGCGCCGTGATGTTGGTATACCCAAACATTCTATTAAATCAATGGACGCGATCAGATTTTAATGATAAAACATCACTTTACTAGTCTTCGTTTTTTATATCTGAAGTTACCTTGTACATTATTACAACACAAACGTCCTAAGCATGTACATAGTTATTTACTGAAAGTTATACATTTTAGTTTTTAATCAGTTATTACATTCATCTTCATTACAGTATCAGATCAGCAGACAGACCGCAACATATTTAGTATTAATGACAAACGTGCTCATTCTGAAATCTAAATAAATAATCATACTTCGTACCGTACCTGTATGTGCATGCATTAACTTGCTGTTTTCATGTTATCTAAACTTACAAGTTACCTAAACTTATTTAGAGAAATAACGCTGACCGTGTAGCTGAATGTCAAAAAAACTTTATTTATACCCGCGTCATTAACAGAACGCAGCAGACACACTCACCTTAACAGTTTTTTATAAATCCATTTTCCTGCCCGATTAAAGCATAAACATTGCAAATAACACCAGAAATAACAGTTAATTTACGTACACATATCCTAAAAATAATCGTGCGTAACTGATACGCTGTTAAGCGGGTGAATTTAAAACATGATTTTGAATGGAAGTCAATGACGCTGTCTGCCGGTTGGGTATACCAAGATGGCGGCTCGAACTCTGCGCTGGCTTCACCTCACGCTGTTACGTTAAGCGTTCTATGCGCAATCCAGTCATTTATATAGATCAGTGGTTGTAGTCCAAGAAAGAGATTTACGTTGGAGATGATAACTCACTTTATCGTTTACCTTGGGTTTGTACCTTTTGCATATCATTAACATGTACTAATACACACTTACACACCAAAGGAAATGTAAAATCGTGAATCAGACAATAGTTGTCTTTAACACCATACTTCGGCCTTTAGAGTTAGGTTTGGGGGTAGGATGAGGTCGTAAACAGCAATTCTGGCTAGATGGGATATGGCTACTGCCTAAATTCCATGAAATGTTGGGTTCGGGATAGGTTTGGGGTTAGGTTTGCGCTTATCCACCGAGAATTCATACGATTTTGGCTGTTGCTGTATTCCTTCTAGCCACAACTGAAGACGGGGGAGTGTTTATAAAACCAAAATGAAAGCTGTTACGTTTTCGTAATTATATTTGGTTGGACTGAAATTTTTTTTCCTTTAACGTAATTATCTAATTGCTAGTGATGTATAGGATCAATTCAGCATTTTACAATGTTCGCTTTCTTTAAAACAATTTGTGTTCTCTTTCTTTTCCCCTTTGGGTAGTTTAATTTGGTTGCTTTGTGAGTATCTATAGACCTGCTCTCTGGATTGCTGCCAATTGTCATCCAGTAAATTACAATCACCGTTAGAGAATGCAGTACCAAAGTTGGGCAGCACTAAACGCATTCACTTTTTGTGCCATATGAGGGTGCTTGTTTTCCGCAGGTGTTTTGAAAGCAGCTGTTTGGGATGAGAAGAGACCGAGGAGTTTGTGGTTTAGATTGCCTTAAGCATCCTGGCGCGGCTTTACTAAACTGGCTTGAATAACTGCAGTCAAAGCCTTTAAAATGAATGAGGATTAATGACTCGCAGCACTGCCTGAATCCCGAATCAGATGCGTCTCAGGCTAAGTGAAATTAAGCAACAAGCTCTGTCGGCACAGCTTGAAATGGCATTAAGCAACGTAACAAATTGATTATTAATTTTTTTTTACAAGTATTCATAGTTAAGAAGTGTACATGCTTCTTGAACAATCTGAAGCAGTAGATGTTAGCATTTAGTATCGCCTTGAAGAAACACATACAGTCATTATTTACTCTTTCTTATCCTGTTTGGATTTCTTTATTCTGTTAAAACCCAAAAGAAGATATTTTGATAAATGATGGTAGGCACACAGTTGACGGTACCTATTGACTTCTTTGTTGTTACATAGAGTATCAAATTTGTTTCAGATTTTGAGTTACTATGCAGAAAAAATAGATTTAAACAAGACATTTTGTAATAGTAGGCTATAATGTCAATAACATCAGGTCATATGAGCAGGGCTCCAGACTAACTCATTTCACTAGGAGCACAGTGGCCCACAACTGAAAATTTTAGGGGCGCAACCAGAAAATTTAGGGGCACATACCGTAAATCAACATCCTAACCAAATATTCACATTTCTACTAAATAATACACTGTATTACTAATAAATACTTTGATAGATGCAGAAAGTACAATGTGCTGTTTTAAATTCAGTGTCACATCACAAAAAAAGGTCAAATTTACTGGTCGCACATGTGCGACTGGATGTAAAATTCAGTGGCACACTCTTAAACTTTGGTGGCAAAATGCCACCATTTGGTGGCAGTCTGGAGCCCTGTATGAGTCAATTCAAGTGTTTGAATGGCAATGTTTGAATGAATCTGTGCAGTCCCAGTATCCAACAGGTGGTAAAACAACACAGATACAACACATCGTGGCACTGTTCATTCATTGTCAGCATCCACATACAGTGAATGAGAAAGAGAGCAGCATGTTCACCCTTAGAGAATACAGCAATGCATAGAGGATAAAAGAAATGATGGAGAAACTGTGAGGCTTCTGAAAACAGAGAGAGAGAGATGAAAGAAAAGCAAAAGTTGGCAATTTCAGTACAGCTAAAAAGATGGAGAGATTTAATTCATCCTGACTAGTGAATGAGCTCTTGAAAGGCTGGAGTGACAGGAAACATCCTCAATGAATCAGACAGAGGACATTTTCTCTCCATTAGCATGATAAATGCAAAAAATAAGGGTTAACAGACCTGTGTCTTGCCCTTGCAGAGGTCTGGCGTGCGTGTCTGGACTTTTGATTCTCCAATGAAGCTACAAATGTCTTCAATGATGATCTGATCTTAGCCCAGACCTTAACAGCAAAAGGTGTGGTCCAAAATGCCTCTAATTCTGAAATTCTGCCCACATAGACAGACAGAGACTGACGGGAGGGTGCCTACACACCATTGCAGTAGGGGTGGGCAATAAACCGGTATGATAGTAATTACCGGTATTGTGTCACGTCATGATATGGATTTTGCAAAACCGTTGATACCGGCGTTACATATTTTAAATTCTATTTTTGCACTTATCAGGATTCCCGCGGGGTGTAACAAAAAACTAATCTTCAGAAAGTTATATCTATGGCCTTAAAACGCCCAGATCTTCATTCTAGGACTTAAATTTAACTTTATGAATGTTATTTTTTTAAGACCCCGCGGGAGTTTACCCAAGTCTTAAAAGTCATACCTCCGTTCCCGAGATGCGCTGTCCACAGAAACACAAAACGAAAAGCTCCGATCGCACTTCAATCCATTTTTAATCATCATTTTTTTTAAGAGGATGCACATAATAGTGCACGCAAATCCTACCAAAGACGATATTTCAGGTGTTGTGATCTGTATACAGCGAGTTTGGCGAGAAACAAGCCCGTGGCTTACCTAAGCATTACCAGGTTCTGAAACATAACAGGACCCAGAAGCAAACAAAATCAACACTGCTTTATTGAAAATCAACTTAAACAGTCGGGCTGTCGAGTCCCAAGGCACCAACAGCGCGTCAACAGTGTTATACATTTAGGAGGCTTTTTTACCTCACTGCTTCAAAGTCGTTTAACGGTGTTACTCGCTTTTCACTCAGTCAGATCTGCTCTCTCTACTGCGCCCTGCACGCGCTCTCCAGGTAAGCGAATGAAGGACGGAAAGCAAGAAATTACCGTAATAAACCATAATTTGCCAAAAAGTGCAATTTATCTTCTTTTAGGAACCATTCCTTTTTTGATAGCGCAAATGGTTGAGGAGTTACGGTTAAATGAATAGCGCTTTCAGAGTGCTTTAGCGGATAACGTAAGCAACGTACCAAACACATTAAAAACAGCCTTTAATGGTAAATTTCGTTTTCTTAATGCAGATTTATTAATTAGAGAGGCTATTAAACAATACATAGTGCATATTTACGCATAAAAACGTATGAGTGGAGTGTGTTTGGCAATGTGAATCTGCTGGTTAATTAAATGAAATTAAATACAATAAATACATTTATTAATATAACTAACTTGTATTAATAAACTGCATTTATTAATACGTTCAGGGATTAATAATAATTTAAAGTGAGATGGCATCTCCCATCAGATGTTCATATTAACAACAAAAAGAAAATCTTGTTCTTTGTATATTTATAAATCAAACAGACACAAGATATACAGCACACAGCTTTAAAGTTGTTGGATGTAGCGTAAAACATTGTAATAAGGCACATAGCCTACCAGCAAATGACCATACTAATTTCCATATTTTCATACTTCCCATATTAGTGACAATATGCATAAGAAGATGAGTCCACCCATCCACACAATGGCGCTTTGAAAGGAAAAAATGGGAAAAGATAAAAAAATCACGTCTATGTCCAATCCCTCACTTATTAGTAACATAAGGTTAAAAATACAAATTTTGTCCGTAATTTAACTAAGGTTTACTACAGTGTGACTCCAAAATGTTTTATCTCATGTGGCAACATACCGTAATACCGTTATATGAGTGAAAAATACCTTGATATGAATTTTTGCTCATACCGCCCACCCCTACATTGCAGCTTTTTTGGTCAAGGACTGCTCAAGAAGATCTTACTGACCAATCTGAGCAACCAATCACGGTATGGATTTGTTTTTCGTCAGGCCGAAAAAAATGTGACAAACGTCTCCTGGAAACAAGTAGATGTCCAGTCAGATGGTGACTCATGAAGTGTTTCCAATGTTGTGTTTCTTTTGCATCAGACGTTTAGCCAGCGGCCTGTAGCTATGACGTCTTAGTCACACTACAACAACAATGTAGTGAAAAACGGATGTTTGCCAGACCAGTAGATAGCTGTGCTACCTTGTAAAGAAACATAACACGCATGTGCACATATACATTTTTTTACAGGGCGATACATATAAACAATCAAGACAGCCAAAGCATCGAGCTGTTTTGTTTAGATGGATGATGAGGTAGAGTACCGCTGTTGGTTTTGTTGTATACTTTGGATACCTCTTGTTGTGGTCATTTTGGACTGTAGATTTGTGTTTAGTAGTATCCACTTTAGTTTAAAGGTCCAGTGTGGGTTTTTAGCGGCATGTAGTTTTGAGATTGCATATTGCAAGCAAGCCCAATTTCGAATCGCAAAGAGAAACTACGGTAGCTGCCACAGGACAAACATGTCATCGCCTGACCCAGCGTACGGACAAAATGCTCTCCAGAACAGTTTGTCCGTTTAGAAACATGACGGCAACTTCCATGTAAGGAGACACGTGGTGTATGTAGATAAAAATGCAATACAGTTATGTAAGGTCTTTACACACCACTGATAATGTACAGTACTGTGCAAAAGTCTTAGGCCACCATGCCACAATTAGATTTTTTTTTTTGCAATGGTAGTGATCATATATAATTATTTCTTAGTTTCTTCAATAGAATACATCCAGAAAATACAGGAAATGTGTATGTAGTATTAAAAACTGTATAAAAAATGTAAACAGATGTGTCAAGTTTTTAGGGTAAACTCCCCTTCCACTTGAGTTATAGCAAGAAACTGCAGGATCTCTTAAATCTAAATAAAATTAAACCCTAATTTCTCATTTTAAAGAAATTTGTCTTTTTACTTCATTCTGCTTAAGATGTGTTTAGTGCCAAGAGAGGTCACACTAAACACAGACAATGCCTAAAGAAGACATTTTATCCTGAAAATTAAATTTTTAATTTTTTTGCACATATCTGTTTGTATCTTAATAAATTAGATTAAAAAAATAAATATGGATGGACATTAAAACTTCTAAAACAACAAGTCTGGTGGTGGTTGCCTAAGACTTTTGCACAGTATTGTATATTATTTTGCATTTCTTTAAATATATCCTTGTTAAAGTCCCACATTGCACCTTTAAATCAATAAAGGTAGCTGTTTGCTGTTGCGTTTCAACTTTGGATCCGCAATACAACTGTCGGATAATTTGATAACTGTCTGCGCTCCCAATGGCAGTCAGTCGCCACAATGCATAACTTGAAATTTGCATAAAGTTACACTTTATTCCATCTCCAATGGTTGCTGTTTCTCAAATCGTCAACTCTAACTAAAAATAAATGACTGTCGCATTGTCACAGTTAACGCCCCTTTGGATACACACACACATTTTGCAAACAACATTTTACGACTTTCTGCATTATCCTCTGCAGTAGCTACACATAAAGATCTCCTGTCAGCCACACACACACACACACGGTCATAAGCTTAACTTTGTGCATCTGGACTATTATAGGCATTGCAGATACAGAGATCCCACCCCAGCGTGTGTGTATGTGGAATAGAGAGGACAGTACAGACTATTTGAGGTGTATTTGCCTGGTCCAGGTGTTACTGTGCATTTAATTACTCTCATGACAGATTAAGAAGATAAACCGACACACACACACACACACACACACACACACACACACACACACACACACACACACACACACATACGGGACTAATTACCTTTCAGCACTGCAAAGTTGGCGTACCCACACACACATACAGTACAGTAGGTGTCGCATTGCCACCACATGCAATTTATCTCTGAATGGATTCTACTGCATACAAACCATCACATCAAACCAACACCCCTTTCTACATCCGTGGTCTCATAAGGACAAGCAGGCAGACAGCTCTCACATATACAGTATCAACAAAAAAAAAAAAAAAGGTGCCAAAGAATGCATTGACATAATATGTTAAATGGTTCTTTGACATTTACATAGAAGGTATGTCACTTTTTTAAGAGCAAAAATGATCCAGAAACGTTTTTGCATGTCCATTTACAACCCTAGGATTTGTCCTTTAAATAAAATGGTGTATTTTTGCCCCATTGGAAAGGGGCATGAGGAATAATATTGAGCTCTGATTGCTCTGCGGCTCATGTCAGTAGCTCACAATAGTAAACAGACCTTATATGTTTGAGGCTGTATCAGATGAAAATACAGATTTTTAGGAACAACTATTTGTTTGGAGATTGTTAATGGATGTTTCTGAGTGGTAAGTTTATTTTTCAGTATGGACCTGCAAAACATAACTGCTACGTCAATAGTAGAACTTTAGCCTAAATGCTAGCATATAGCATTAATTAACATATAGCGCTAACTCAGCAGTCAAAACTTTGTTTTTAGCATTGTAACAACAATGTACTTAATTTAATGTGTAATTTAATGTTGGGGCGTACATCTCGACTGTGATGTCACAGTTGGTGTTATGTTGAGATTCACCTGTTTTCCAGCAGTCTTTGCTTGCATGAGGTTTACATAAAAATGAGGAAACAAGTGCGTTTAAGGCTCACAATATGTCATTACCATGTACACAACCCTTGTTATTCATCTAAGTAAATACAGTTTTTTATTCTATGGCACCTTTAATTACTGACTGAAGGTGAATGCAGCTTGTGTTTTAATATGACCAAGCTTTGTCTTTGTTTCTGCTATTTTTCCAGACATGGATTCACACACGCACGCACGCACACACACACACACACAAGCCAATAGAGAAAGATTCAATCCTCCTCATAGAGCATCTGGCTGTGGGCACTGCTGCAGGTAACAGTGGCAACAACAGCAGCTTAACTTCAAAACACAAGTGATTTCATCCATATGGCAGAGCAATGACTGGGGAATAAGGGAGAAATCTCAGTCTCAATATGCATGTGTGTGTGTATGAGAAAGCTACAATGAAGAGACGTTTGCGAGAAGGTCCAGAAAGCCACATCGAGTTGAATGTTTTGGCACTTGGTGACTTTCTCACGCTGGTCCGAAATGTCCTCTGGGGCAAATGGCTGCCCCGCTGCTACTGTGTGCCTGACAACCAGAAAGCTTTCTGAATACTATAAAAAAATCTTACTCATTGTATTTGGCTTGTTTTGTATATCAGGACACATATATAAAATGCCTAAATGATAATCAACCCATTCTCACTTCCCAAGGCGTCAAAATCTGAAGCATGTTCAAACGCCTTCAGCGTCAGTATGAAGACGGGAAGGGTGCCCCTATGCGTCACTATATCGACGAAATGGGAACTCCGTTGCTTTCATGCTAATCCCTTAGCGGCGGATATAGACGAAAGGCAATCCCGGAAGGTGATGCCGTCACGTTATGCGACGATCGGCAGGATCATGCCGCTTCTGGACGGTAACTACTCAATTTTTGTTCCAAATTTTTTACCATTGTCGCTTGGGGTTAGGGTTAGAACGACTTTCTGTTACATAAAATTACATCCTAACCCAAACCCAACTCTAACCCTAACCCCAAGAGACAATGGTTTAAAAATCAGAAGACAAAAAGTATAAACCAATACAGACATCCTAACCCAAACCCGAACTCTAATCCCAAGCAACAGTGGCTTAGAAATCAGAAGACAAAAAGTATAAACAAACTGACATCCAAACCTCAAGTCTAACCCCAACCCCAAGCGACAATGGTTTAAAAATTGGAAAAAAATTGAGTAGTTACCGTCCAGAAGCGGCATGATCCTGCCGATCGTCGCATAACGTGACGGCATCACCTTCCAGGATTCCCTTTCGTCTATATCCGACGCTGAGGGATTAGCATGAAAGTAACGGAGTTCCCATTTCGTCGATATAGTGACGCATAGGGGCACCCTTCGCGTCTTCATACTGACGCTGAAGTCGTTTGAACATGCTTCAGATTTTGACACCTTGGGAAGTGAGAATGTGTTGCGATAATTCACTAAATGCTCCTTGCACGTATAATATAACATGTTCATCAAATACCTCGCTTCAAATTTGCTTAATCCCGGACCCGGCACCAGGCCATTCAGAAAAACCAGTTTGTTCGAAAAAATTGTTAACGCTGCAACAATATTTCTGCAAAGTGCATAAAAGATCAATTGGATGAACGACGGGGTGTGAAATGACAGTGGATCACATTCAAGCTTGTGTCCCTTTGTGCATGAGTACTTTGACCTGAACCCAACCAAAGTTGACAGTGACGGATCACAGCGCCCCCTAATGTGTGGTTCAGTTTCTTCATTCTTACACTTTTACTTACATATTCATATTCAGTGATTTTGCAACAGTTTACTATGCCTTGTTGATGTGGATGTTTTGTGAAAGTGCAAAAGCTCAAATTTGTTAAAACTAATGAAATGACTAAAGAGACATTTGTGAAAATAAGGCATTTTAATTACTGATTAATAAGCGTTTAATTGCCAATAAAGTAAATGACTGAACCTAAAAAAAGAAGCCTGATAAAAAAATGCTAATTTACAAGAAAACGTCAGACACACTTAGAGGGTTTTGCATCTGAACTGCTCATATACTGATAAAAATTTATAAAATTAATAAGACTAATAGAATATTTGAAAGCCAAATAAATGATGTGAAATCTTTGAATAGGTCACAAACATCTCTCTCTTTCTCTGTCTGTGTCTGTGTGGCAGGTTTAAAGTGGGCAGTGTTGGTTTGCAGGAATGAATGGGCTTTTTCAGGGACAGAACTCACACAAAGCTTTATCCTTGTCTCAAGAACAGGAAGTGAGAACAAAGAAACAGTGGCATGAAAGGACAGGAAGGACGGAAAGATTGCTGTTTGTTAAAGTATTTTCTGAATGTCTTGCTTTACTTTATCCCCCAAAAAATTTGATTCTACAAATCTTCAAATCTAACTCAACTGTTTTACTCAAGCTTTTTAGATGATTAACGTGAACAACATAATAAGTAGCTACGCTTCAGGCTTTAATTGTATGCCATAATCTTTTTTTTTCTTTTAGCGATGAGAGCTGCATGCATATCAGCCTGAAAAATTCTCACTTAAAGATTTTTGTATGTGTTTATCTTTTGTGTAATACAATATGAAACAGCATACTTTTCAGCAGATCTTGCTAGAAGAATGAAATGTGCATATTGGTACCTCAAAGGTACATTTCTGTAATCAAATGGTACATATTAGGAACTTCTTAAAATGTATTTGCTCTGGGTCTTAGGGGCTCAAGTTCTGGTCTGAGTCTCGAAGGGTCTGGTTTTGACTGCATCACTGCATCTGTTTCAGACTTCCTTCTGCCCCTGAGCAAAGATGGAAGTACAGCTTTGCTGTATACTAGAGCCTTAACTCCCTTTTCTCCTCTAGCTTTGTGACACACTTGGCACTGTGTCTGTGTACATCTGCTGCTAAATCCAGTAGCCAGAACAAACACAAAGCTGCCCAGATGCTGCAGTGAGATTGGAGTGTCAGCAGAGAGTCTGTTGAGTGAAGTTTCATGAGTGATTTGTTGCGGTCCGACGCTTGACGATGCAGGCAGCAAATAAGATGGATTAATTTTCAGTCTTGGAATCTGATCAAATAGAGTGTTTTAAAATCACAGCTGTGTTCTTGAAAAAAGTAGATTTTTGCAGTGATCCTGTTGTCCATGCTGATGCGAAAATAAATTGGGTAGTACATTTTGAGTCACAATTAGAGATGCACCAATCACATTTTGATCCACCAATACGAAAGCCGATTATTCAGACTGATATAGATGCCGATACCGATAGTTTGGTGGTTATATTAACTTGCATTAACTAAATTCATAAGATTAAATCTTCTGAATGTTATTCATTCATATAATGACTATTAATACTGAACATTAATCTATGATGTTTCTTTACATTTTCGATACACAGATATTAAATTCATTGCATTTTCAATTAATTTATTGGGCGAATATATCGGTGATAATATTTATCGCGATAAATATTGGCCGATATATCGGTGCATCTTTATTCTCAGTGCTTGGTTGCTTGTGGTTGGTTGATATGGCTTTGCTATATGGTTACTAAGGTGATCTGTAGTGGTTTGCAGTGGCGGCCGATGACTTCTTTTTTCAAGAGCGCAAGATGCAAAGTTCGTCACAACATGTATGTAGCCCGTGGTGGTTCGTAATTTCAAAATATGTGTTCGGCCATCGAGTGAACCTATGTGCATCATGTGTCTTGTCATATAAGTGCCTGCTGCAGATGCGTTTTAAGGGTTTATGATAAAAGAGACGCTCGCATTTGCCAGATACTCGCATAATCTCATGCATAATCAGAGTTTACTGCTAAGGGAGTGTCTTTCGTGTATTTTGTGAACTTGAGTGTCTCTTTTATCATAAACGGTTTGGACGCGTGTACCGCAGGCACTTATTTTGATAAAATACGTGATGCACACAGTTGACATGACGCAACAAACACATATTTTGAAAACACGAACAACACACACAAATTTTGAATTTGCGCCCCTCGGAAGAGCAGTCACGAGCCGCTACTGGTTTGTAACGTTGCTTAGGAGTAAGTAGGCGATTCTGGGTTGTTTTTAGACATTGGAAGCTGTTTAATTTCAGCCCCAAATCTTTATAAAAGTCTTGTTGCTTTTCTGTATGGGTTGTTCTTACTTGATGTATCATCTGCCAGACCAAAGTCTCAACTTTGGTCATTTCGATGACATCAACATTTCAACATATATTTTGAAACGTGTAATATACTAAAATGACATCAAAAGATGGCCACAAATGCACCAACTACCTGGAAAATACCCCAGATATTTACTGATCATAGAATTGAATATGATCCACAGAAGCCAAAAAAGACACACTGTCTCTTTAAGAATGATTGGTCGAATGTCAATCTAAACCTCACCTAAAGGGAAACATAAATGTATCTTCCCAATCGCTCTCACTAGACAGAATACTCCGTAGAAGAGAAGAGGGTGAGGCAGATACTGCAATACATTTTACACTTTAATTAGTCCTAATGCACATGAAGCACCTTATCAGTGCCCCCGGGGTCTGCAGCTCAGTCTCTTTCTTTAAAGTTTTACAATCATATCAGAAGAAAACTTAATACATCGCAAACTTTGATCTGCTGAGTGTTTCATTTGCCCCTGGGTTTTTTTCTTTTTAGGGTTTACTCTCTAGGACACACACGCACATACGCTTAAGAGGGTTACGGGTGTCATGAGACATTTAAGATAAAGTGATCTTTGATTAAATGCTTCTTACGTTAGAAATAGGATTATATGCCTGAGCTATAAATTCTTATTTCTTTATTCTTTCAATGGCATTTGTATCACATCAACTTGAGAATGAGGGGTATTAACTCAACTTTCATTTGTTCATCCATTTATTTGTTCATACTGTAAACTTTGTGCTCATGCTTTTGTCTGTTAAAGTACACATAGGAACACTTTTGGTTTTTGTTAACATATAACATGTTATAACATCTATGTACTTTATCCACATGTCATGCAATCGTTGAGAGTGCAAAGGTCTTAGGCCACCATCACCAGCTTTGTTGTTTTAGTGAAGTTTTGTTCATCCATATTTATTTTTCACTCTTTTTTTTAAGATACAAACAGAATATACAGGAAATATGTACACAAAATAAAAAACAAAACAATTTTCAGAACTAAATGTCTTCTTCAGGCATCAGTCAGTATTTAGTGTGACCTCTCTTGGCACGAAACACATTTTGAGATTTTTTTTTGAGGAGACTGATCAGTCCTGAAGTCATTCGATTAGAAATTTCATTTCATTTCGGTTTAAGAGATCCTGCAGCTGCTTGCTATTGCTCAAGTGGAAGGGAAGTTTACCCTAAATACTTGAAACTTCAGCTTATACTTTTATACAGTTTTTAATACTACATACACATTTCCTGTATTTTCTGGCTGTATTCTAATAAAGAGACTGAGAAATATTTATATATGATCACTATACAATTGCAAAAACAACAAATCTAATGGTAGCATGGTGGCCTAAGACTTTTGCACAGTAGGCTTACTGTAGATTGAGCTAAAATTTTAGGCATTTAGTGCCACGTCCAGGGGCACCACTAGCAATTTTGGGCCATATAAAAGAGTATACATTAAAGGATTACTCCACTTTCATAAAAATGCTGATTATTTACTCACCCCCATGTTATCCAAGACGGTTATGTCTTTTTTGTTCAATAGAGAAGAAATAAAATTTTTTGAGAAAACATTCCAGGATTTTTCTTCATAGGGTGGACTTTATTGGACCTCAACGGTTTACAGTTTCAATGCAGCGTCAAAGGGAACGAACCGAGGCATAAGGGTCTTATCTAGCAAGACAATCTTCATTTTCGCAAAAAAAAGTACTTTTAAACCACAACTTCTCATCTTGTACTAGCCACGTGATGCACCAGCGTGACCTTACGCATCACATAATCACACGTTACATATGTGAAACGCACACTTGCGGACAATTTTAAACAATAAACTGACACAAAGACATGAATTAGTATCATTACATATTCAACAACATCGAAACGATCCTCTTTCTCCACACTTGTAAACACTAGGGCGTAGATTCGCGTATGCAATGCGTAACGATTCGGCGGGATTGCGTAATACGTAACGGCGCGCTGGCGCATCACACGGCTATTGCAAGACGATATTTTGTGGTTTAAAAGTACATATTTTTTTAGTTATTTGCAAAAATGACAATCGTTTTGCTAGATAAGACCCTTATGCAGTTTAGAGACCTTTGAACCTGCAATTTTAAACTGCATTGTAACTGTAAACTGCTGAGGTCCATCTTGGATTGTTTTCCTCAAAAAACGTAATTAATTTCTTAATTATCAGAATTATTTCATGAAAGTGGAATATTCCTTTAATTATGTCCATGTGCGCATGGTGCTCAACGCAGGAGCCGGCGTTCCTGATGCTTGTGTGGTGACGCAGGAGATTCACGTGTGTAAACACACTGGGGACTGACATGGAAGAGAAAAAAATAATAATAAAGTCTTTGCTTTTGGCGCACAGAAAGTATTCTCATCCCTTCATGAGAAAAATATTGGAGCATTGCAGGCACATGGACTATTTTAATAATGTCTTTACTGCCTTTGTGGGCCTTGAATGTGGGAATTGCGGTGCTGTCAATCGGGGGGTTGAGAAAGCTCTGGGATTTCATTAAAAATATCTTCATTTGTGTTCCGAAAATGAACAAAGGTCTTCTTTTCTTTATTATGGGTATCACTGGTGTTCATTTGTTTTTCTTTTTGGATATTACATGAATTTTGTTTAGAACTTTATTATTAAAAGGATGCAAAAAAGGCAATCTGGCAATCACCGGTTACAATAGATATAATTACAATATCTCAAAAGTCTACCCTCATTGGAAGGAGCAGTTACCTTGTGGGAAAGGGTAAGCAGTTGAATATATGGCTGAACATGAAAGCAATCAAAATTCAGAGAGGGCAGAAACTCAAAATCACCGTGACAGAGCCAAATTTCACCTGGAGAGGCTGTTCCAGCAAACCTCACAGAGAAACGCACCAGGCTTTCAAAACAGCACAGACCGACTCCTAATCAAACACGCTTTCACTCCCACATCCCTGTTTGGCCCACTGACAGCGCCGTGTGCGACCTGTTAAATCTTTTCCGTTATTAACGGGAAACGTGGGTGTGAGTGATCCGTTTCTCTCCGCAGGAGACGCCTTTGGTTTCTACTCGGGCCTGTTTGCTGCTGGGTTGCATTAGAGAGGAAATCATGCTGGTCTTTTTTTAACCACAGCAGTGAAAAACCACATAACGCAAACATTAAATAAGATGTTGTTGGCTTTAATTAAATCGGCATGGAGAGAGATATTAGTCGAACGAACATCCCCTGCTTCTGGCTGGCCATCGGCCACGCTTTCATTCTGAGAAGCATTTAGCTGGCAAGATTACATGTGGGCAATGCAGTGTAAAAAATCATTTTCTTAATCACTATTTTTGTCTGGTCTTGCATTAAATATATCTATAAAGTACATTTACTCATGTCTTGTAATCTGATAGGACAAGCAGCTTAAAACTGTTTCAGAGGCTTTATTATAAGTTGAACGGTTCTCTTATACAAGAAGTGAGAAGCCCGTGTCTAGCTTTCAGTCCTAAATAGTAACCCTTGTCATTTTTTACCTACATGCCTCGTGTCCGGAGGCTGGGAACCACTGCATCAAATGTAACATCTTTCCACCGAATTGTGGCAGAAAACCGAGTCAGCCATCCGATCCATGTGATGCGTATCCGTGTGTGCGAGCAAACCCGAGCCTGAGGACATAGTGTGTGTGGGTTTATGTCTATACGGCTGTGTGTTACCTGCAGTGCAACACTGTCTGTGTGCATTTACGTGCACTGAAACTACAGCAGCAGTGCGTCTGCGTGTGTGCGCGCAGACCGAACACAGCTACCGTTTGTTGATTCCAGTCACATCTCCTCGCTGCATCGTGCTGGCTGCCAGCAGTAGATTCTCCCCTTTTCATGCCTGCTGCCTCCCATTGCCTGTGCAATGGCTGCTATGCACCGAACCATCATTAGCACACAAAGCAGGATTGATAACCTAGACTGCAGTGCCATTGGGCGAGAGGAGAGCGAGCAAGCAGTGTTCTCTCCCAAACACTCTTATTATGGAATAGTTACCGTATCTAATACTGGTTTGTGCAGATTGCATGATTACATAGAGTACCTGCTAAAGGGATAGTTTACGTAAAATTTATTTTAAACTTAAAGTAATAATAAAGTTGATAAATAGATGTAAAATGTTGTAAATGGGCTATATTCCAAGTCTTCGGTATAGAATTGCAGAACCATATGAAAGTCACTATTCAATTAAAATGTACAATCAGTCCCTTCAAATCACGAAACAAGTACTGTAGACCCAAGGGTAAGTGCATGTCTATCTCCAATAGCTGCATAACTTAATCAGATGTCTTTATCTGGTTGGAATTTTGCATAGATACCCTACTGAAAAATCCAGCCAAGACCAGCATTAGCTGGCAGCTGGCTCAAGGTGGTTTACACTGGTCCTCCCAGCATGACAAAGCTGGTTATGCTGGTGGGCCAGCTGGTCTTCCAGCCTGACCAGCTAAGTCCAGCTAGACCAGCTTAAAAAGTGACCAAGACACAGCTAGACCAGCTTGCTACACCAGCAAAACCAGCTAAAACAAAGCTGGAGACCAGCTAAAACCAGCTCACCAGCTTATGCTGGTCTTAGCTGGATTTTTCAGTAGGGTAGGCAGCATAGATATGTCGCAGTTTCTTCGCAACCTGCGATATCCTACAATCATGTGTGCATTTGGGCTCAGAAATAACAAATAATGGGTATCATTCACTTATAATTGCGTGTATTCGTATTTATACATACATTTGAACTTCTCACGAAAACTTTCCGCCTAATTCACAACACGTGTGTGCGCACATTTGTTCTTATACTTGTTCATAGTCAATTTGGAGCGTTCAACATGAGTGGCCATGATTACAGCAAGGGCTTTGAACCAGATTTTTTCCCAACTGGTTCGTTCCGAACAGAAACAGTATATTAAAATTTCCGGTTTTCAATTCAACCCTAAAATTGACGTTCCTGAACCAGTTAGAACAAAAAAAAAGTACCCGAACGGGTTAATAACATTCCATGTCAGCTGTGGGTCATACAAATAAGTAGGCTGATCATTATGACATTAAACTTAAATGATTAGTCTACATAAATGTCCTTAAGTCTATATCTTGTCATCAAACATTAAAAAAGGCTACATTATGTAAGCGGCATAATTGTAATTCTGACATGCCTACATTTGTTTCAGCATTATACATGAATTAAGACTTGGACAATTTCTGCCATTTTATTTATTGGCTAACAACTTTAACAAATGATTTTATTAGAAAAAGAATACTGTGGTATTTCGAAATCATTTTGTTTGTATGTGTCCTAGAACAGAAAAATTTTTGCTTGCTTTTTGAAACGCGTCTCTACGTGTATGCACTTTTCAGTGCACTTAAACACGCGCACAAACAACAGATGGAGAACGAATTCCAAACGGTGCTTCAGAAAGAAGATGTTAGATGTAGCATAAGCAGTCGCTTTTCAGTGCTTTATCAGGCAAATGTATTTTAAGGGAAATGTATTTTTAGGGATAATCACGTTTGATTGGAGTTGGACTGGACACCTTCAACTGCATGTGCATCTGTCCATACAGAAAATTGCTCACTTTAGTGCCGTTTTGTGGTTAAATTGTTTAAAAGTGTTAACCATTGCCTTTGAAACACGCGCATATGACCAACTTTCACCCTATTTAAATTTGCGTATTAATCCGCGAATCCCATGCGAGCCGAACTGTTGGTAGTGATCTCTACGGATCAACTGCGATCCGTTACACCACTAATTAGTATTAAAAAACAAACATCTTGAGATACTTGGTAGCCTACAATATTTATCTTTTATGATTGAGCATTGACTTGGCTTGAATAGGCTACTTGCTGGCGGCAAGCTTCTCATTTCTTCGATGAGTCAACGACGACCGGAAGTGAACTTCACCGAGTCATATTGCACAGAAATCTTGTCAAAGAACGGAAAAAAAATAACGGTATTAAGCGGTTACCATTATTTTAAATAAGCGATTGTGTTCCGGAACATATATTTTTGGAAAGTTTCTGGTTTTGTTTTGGTTCCTTGCAAAACATCAAAAGTTTCTGTTTTTTGTTTTCATTCAATGAACCAGTTCAAAGCCTTGATTATAGCATACGTGATTATTCTTCTTTTTTTGTACATTTTTGAAGAAATTTTGGGTGCAAATGTTTTTGTTGAATCATGATTTCTTCATGAAAACATCCGTACGCACATTTCACGTACAAATTTTTGATTTCAGGCACCACCACATATTATGAACATTTAGCGAGAGACCCCTGTACTAAAATATACAGTTGCCTATATCCATAAATTGTATAAAGAAACATTTAAAATGTTTTAGATAGTAAATGTGATGATATAAAGACAGCAAATTGTTTACAAACCTGAATAGTTGGCTACATAGTGAACTTTAAAACATTTTTTATTGTCTATTATGTATTAAACATTTTCTGGGGACCACTGTGAGTCCCTGGACCCCATTTTGAAACCCCCTGATCTATAAAGTGCAATGTAAATGAGATTTGAGAGCAATGACTGAACTTTTGTTGACAAAATGAATGTATAAGGTTTGGAAGACAAGTGAAAGACAAATATTTAATTGGATAAACTGTCCCTTTACTATGCGATTTAAAATATTGTATGTCGTACGTCACATCTGATTATTATGAAGTACTTGTTTCGGATTGGTCAGATGCACCATTCAGATGACTGATATATAACAACTGATCCACATCAGTGACCGAAAGATTGCACATTATCACTTACAAACAATACAAGACACAGCTGTTCAGATTTTGTGATGATGTCAGGTCACATTTAAAACATTCAGAAAAATATTCAGACAGCAAACACAATAAATGCATCTTCAAACTGTCATTTCCTCTGAGCTGACAAGGACCTTCACACGTTGTGACACTCAGTTGGTTTATTGTATAAATTCTTCCTGGGGTTTGTTTTCTACCTTGATTCCCTGCAGACATTGATAATCTGTTTTGGACTGACTGTGAAAGAGAGACTGAGACAGGGAAGATGACAGAAATCATGTCAGACGCTGTTATTAGGCTTTGCTTTCACCTCCGATACAAAGCAAAAATATGTCTTCATGAAGAAACACATTATTTCTACCCTCTGCAAATGCGCATACACGTTTGCCTTTATCAATTCAAAAAGTTAAATCTTGAAAAGAAAGGCGTGTTTGTGTTGTGTGATCACCCTACACGGTTAAATTTTTTTCCCAATATATGCACCCCAGCTGTCACTGGGGCAGTACACTTTAAAAAGGTCCTAATATGTATACATTTGAGATACTATTATGTATCTTTGAGGTTTTAATAAGCTCTTTGAGGTACAAATATGATCTCTTTAGGAACAAAGCTGTACTTTTTGAAAGTGACCATTTTAGTGCTATTTAGCACCGTTTGTTTTTAGAGTGCATGTATTTCTGGATCTGTCGCTGTCGTGTGCTTGTGTGGGATGTTATGATACAGTTTTCACTCAACAGGTGTCATAAACGAACACGCTAGACATTATTATCAGAGAGAGTTTAAACTGGGATTATTTTAGATATGGTACACTACCTAAACAGAGCTTTACCCCCTATTTGGTAAACTGTCCGTTTCTGTTTAGACTTTCGGCCAAAATCATGGTTTATCTCTGTTTACCTGAATTGATCATCTCCCTCTGGTTCTGTTTTGTCAGGATGATCACTCACAATAAAACATTTTCATTGGTTGCAGCCTACAAGTATTATGACCAATCAAAAGTCAACATCGTGCAGCCAACCATAGACATAGGGTATCCTTTAATTTTTATTATTTCTTTATTGGGCTATGTTTATGTACGGGACTCTTATCGCTTTGATATTTGGATAAAATAATTTCACAGTGGTAAAAATATAAATATTCTTTACATTTTTCGAATAAATCTAAATGGGAATGCTGTCCCTTTTCGAAACTGTGAATAGTACAGTGTCAGCCTGTATTTAAAGGTGCAGTGTGTACATTTAAGCGGCATCTAGCGGTGAGGTGGCAAATTGCAACCAATGGCTCAGTTATCTGCTCACCATTTAAAACGCATTGAGAAGCTACGGTAGCCACCACCAAACATGTCATCTTTGGAGACAGCTTCGTAAAAAAAGTTTGTCCGTTAAGGGCTTCTGTAGAAACATGGCGGCACAAAATACTGACTTCCATGTTAGAGGACCCTCGGTATGTAGATAAAAATATCTCATTTTAAGGTAATAAAAACATAAGGGTTTATTATAAAAGGTTTCTTAAAATTACACACTGCACCTTTAAAAGAACAGAATCACATTTTATATGAAATCCTATGGGATGCCATTTGTTGCATATTTTAATGTCTTACATCCAAACACTGAAGTATTAAGTGCATATAAGTTGGATTCACATTTAAAGGGATAGTTCACCCAAAAATAAAAAGTATGTCATCATTTACTCCCCCTCTTGTTGTTACAAACCTGTATAAATGTATTTGTTCTTATGAACACAAAGAAAGAGGAATGTTTGAGGAAAGCCCCATTGACTTCCATAGTTTTTTTTCCTACTATGGATGTGAATGGGGCTTCTGATCGGTTTGGTTACAAACATTTCTCAAAATATCTTCCCTTTAGGTTTGGCACAACGTGAGGGTGAGTAAATGATGACAGAATTTTCATTTTTGAATGAACAATCCCTTAAAGTGAGTAAATAAAAGAATCACACAGCTTTAGTGTGGATTGTGTTAGAGCCTTAAAATGTTTATGCAGAAATTGCTAACTGTAAATGTTTTTATTAAGAAATTTGTGACAGTTTTTCCACTGCTGAAGTAGCAGTCATACTTGTATACCCAAAGATACGGTGAACTATAAATGGAAAAAGTAACATAAAGACCTAAAGGCAACAAGGGCACACAAAATAAAAAGATGTGGTTAGCAGTAACAAGACTCGAAGAGAGGTATGAGAGGTATTATGTGAGAAAAAAGGCAGATGAGAGCGATGAAGTGAGATTAAATCTATCGCATCTTTTGCTTTTTTTCACTTTAAATAAATGAAGGCTGCGTCGCTCGCCAATACAAGAGGGACTCAGAAAAGCTCAGAGCTCTGCTGTTGGATAGGAACATTTTCCCATTTTCCATGTGATTTGTAAAAGAGCAATTCCCAAATGTTTAGTCCAATTTCTTGTTCATTGTGCTTCATGTGCCTGTAATATTTTCTCTCTATTTCATTCTTGTGTTTTACTCTGCATTGTGTGACCTCAGGTGTGTTTCTGAAAAGGTTAATGGAAACAGAGGAGGGCAGGGTGGTGTCACAAACACTTTTGACACTTCACCGACTGCATGTATGCATGTATCAGATCTCTAAGCAGATATTACTTGCAAAGGGCTGTTTTGATACTTACTTATATTTTTGCAGTTGATACCAACAATTAGAAAGGACCACAAAACTAGTCATTAGGGTCAATGTATTAAAATATAATCTGAAAACTAAATAAATAAGCTTTCCATTGATGCATGGAGATATTATATTATATTATTGTACAATATAGGACAATATTTGGTTATATTTGGAGATACAACTATTTGAAAATCTGGAATCTAATGCTGCATTTACACCATCAAGCGCGAGTGATTTCAATGTTAAGTCAATGTGAAGACGGGTTGACGCGCATCTGGAGGTCTCGCGGCTCAAACGCGGCTGGTGTCAACCCATGGGTGCAAAAATATAACCTGATCTCACGAATTTCCGTGGCATAGTCACGGAATTTTTTGCTCATTTTTCCGTGGCATTCTCACGGATCTCCGCATATTTCCGTGGCCCTGCCACGGACTTTCTTTTCCGTGGCATTCTCACGGATTGGTTACTTAAATGTTTTGTCCTATTTTCTTACCATTGTCGCTTCGGTTTAGGGTTAGATTAACATAAAATGACATCCCTACTCTAACCCCAATGCCAGGCGACAATTGATTAAAGTTTAGAAAATATAAAAGAATACATCAGAAAAAATAGTATAAACCAATACTTAAAGTGACATACTAACGCAAACACCAAATCTAACCCTAAACTGAAGCGACAATGGTTTGAAAATAGGAAAAAGCAGTTGAGTAACCAATCCGTGAGAATGCCACGGAAAAGAAAGTCCATGCCAGGGCCACGGAAATATGCGGAGTACAGTGAGAATGCCACGGAAAAATGAGCAAAATTTTTTTTGAGATCATGTTGAAAAATATTGAGGAAATTGTCTTTAAAGCAGTGTTGGGAGTAACATGTACTAAGTAATTACTGTAGTTACTGTAAATGAATTACTTTTTCCTTGAAAAAAGGGATTACTCTTATTTTCCCAGTAATTTAATTCCAGTTACTTCTCATTTAATTGAACTAAATACTGTGTATGGACTGTAGAACAATAGTAGTAGTGGATGTAACATCAAAATCTTATCTTTAACATCAAAGTTTAATGTTAAAATGCATGTTTATATGCATTCTTCTCTACTTTAGCATTAATATTACTGAGATATTGGCTGTTTATTAGTATTTTAAAGGCATATATTAATGCCTGATCTGCAAAACCTTATACTTCATCCTTAATTCTACCTAATTCTTAAAAATACTTAAACTTAACAACTACTTTACTAAGTATTAATAAGCAGTAATAAGGAGTATATTGAGGCAAAAGTAGTAAATAGTTGGTTAATATTGATAATTGAATCTTAAAGGGGTAATTTTACAAGACTTTTTAAGATGAAAATTAAAACTTTGGTGTCCCCAGAGTATGTTTGTGAAGTTCTAGCTCAAAATATCATATAGCTAATTTATTATAGCATGTTAAAATTGCCACTTTGTAGGTGTGAGCAAAATTGGCTGTTTTTGGGTGTGTCCTTTAAAATACAAATGAGTTGATCTCTGCATTAAATGACAGTGCTGTGGTTGGATGGTGTAGATTAAGTGGCGGTATTATCCCCTTCTGACATCATCAGGGGAGCCAAATTTCACCAACCTTATTTTTCACATGCTTGCAGAGAATGGTTTACAAAAAATAAGTTACTGGGTTGATCTTTTTTACATTTTCTAGGTTGATAGAAGCACTGGGGACCCAATTATAGCACTTAAACATGGAAAAGGTCAGATTTTCATGATATGTCCCCTATAAAAAGAGTGACCAGAATAATTTATGTAATCACAATCAGAACTCATTACGTATTTCTGAAGGAGGGACTTCATAGAACAAGGAAGACATCAGCCTGTTTTAGGACAGTGAAAACAGCGATATACAGATAAGTACATTTTGTGGAAAAATACTGATTTTTTTACATGTGAAACATGAATACATGTTATATTGCGCACTTTAAACACATCAAAGCTTTAAAAACACAAGAAGAACGTGACATTTAATACACAATGATTTTAGGCATAAAAAATCAACAATTTTGACCCATAGAATGTATTGTTGGCTACTGCTACAAATTTACATGAAAAGATATAAGCAAAAAAATTACTCACCAGATGTTTTTTTAAACAATACTAAATTAATTTAATAATAACTAATTTAAAGAAACATAAGTCTGTTACCAATGTAAGGTGATACGTGTAATGTTTTCTATGCTTGTATTTAAAACATTTTACATTCACGTATCCCAGAATTATGTATTATTTATAAAACGGTTAGTTCCAATCCTTGATTCTGATTGGTCAACAGGTGTGCTTTATTCACAATAAAACACTGCTATGACCGCTTCACCCAACTGTTCTATTTAATATCACTGCGCCCTTAGCAACACCCTTAGCAACACATAAACATATAATGAGACAAAGTCTGAGAACAGTTTGTTGTTTTTATTTGAGCTTTTATGTTGTTGTTCGCAGTCAGGGACTATTTTTTCTAGCGCTTCGCGTCGTGCCTAACAACGCCCTTCAGCCGTTACTTATTCACGATACAGCACAGCCTCTCGTACCTTATTGCTTACTTATATGCTGTTATTATTATTATATTTTTATTGTTGTAGAGATACCTGTTCTCTAGAGATGTGGCTCCGGCTGATTTTATTGTCTCGGATGCACTGGTTAATATTTCAAGGTCGAGTTGGTCTACCACATGGATGAAGCTTTCTGTCATGACAATGTATAACTGAGCTTTTGGAAATACTAGAAGTACTTTGAAGAACAATCAAATGCTATATTAACAAGAGTAACGTTAAGTGCTCTTGTGGCATAGCATCAGGCACACAGCTGTAGAAGTGATTCGGATGGCATGAGGGGTTGAGAGCTGCACAGTATGATATGCTCTTCAGTATAGCTTGGACGTCACTGTCTAACACAGCATTCTTAATGGGCTCTCTGTTTGTAGTGGAAGAGACGGGTACCACTGAAATGCCCTGCAATCATAATATTTGGTCTTACAGTAGTTGTTTCAGACACCTCTCAATATTTCTTGAAAGAGAATTGAAGGTTGTTATATACAGTAGGCCCTTTACAGGGAGTTTGGATGCATGATTGTGGGAAAGGGCTTCATAGAAGGTTCCAAAAGGACATTGCTGGTATACATTTCTATGATAGTGTTCGGGATGTATGTGGTTTCTCTGCTTGCAGTTGCTGTGCCCTTGAGCGAGATGCTTTCTGAATATATTACTCCACAGGTGATGCACATGGACTGGTTTCTGTAGCTTAATTGGTAGAGCATTGTGCTATGAAGGTCATAGGTTTGATTTCCAGGGAATAAACATATATGTGCTGATAAAATGAAGTTTATTTAACTATGTTTGGGAGGAGCATGGCTATGTAATCTTTATATATGTCTGTCTATATAGGTTCTATATTTGGCTGTCCCTAATCTCTGTCCCGCGACAATTTTTGCAGCATCCCGGCTCCTTCACCCCATCACCTCACTCTCTGCTGGTATATCTATCCTAGTAAAAGAGGGGAGGGGGGTATTGTGGGTTCAGGCTAATATTATGAGCTCGGAGCTAACTTATTGTTAACTCATTTCATGTACTCCACAGGTATTCTCTCATTGACAGATAACTTTGTAATCGTGGTTCGTCCCCTCCAGCATTATAGCTGTTGCATCAGACAGTGTAATAGGGCTGACCTTGTTTCCCTGCAGCATTTTAATTCATTTCGTCATACTTGTTTCGTTTTATCATACTGCCTTCAGATTCTGGTCAGTTTTACATATTTACCCTGTATTTAAGCATTTGGCAGACACTTTTTCATACATTTTATCAGCAGGTGTGTGCAGTGGCGGATTTAGCAAATTGGGGGCCCAAGGCGAAGGTATGTATGGGGCCCCCTATCCGATCTATAAAAGAGAACGAAAAAATTAGTTTACTCCAAAATGAAGATGGAAAGCAGAGAACACACAAAGTGTAACACTACACAAACCAATAGAGAATACGTCACTGGGGCAAAAACAGCCACGGACAGTAAATGATGGAGAAAAAATTTAAATCTGCACAAAATGCTGCACAAAAACTAGCGATGCATCAAAGTCAATGTTGTTATTAATCTTTCACATGCCCGAGACTGGGATAAAAGGTAAAAAAAATCTAGTCCACAATAACTTTTTTATATTGAAAATAAGTAATTGCATGTGTGTTTCCCCAAAAAAATCATTGGCAATTAAAGAGTAAAAATTCTGGATTTTTTATTAAACATTTAGCAATTTTAATCAGGACTGAGACGTGCACCGTTAGGGACTAGTCCATTTCCTTGTGAAATAGAATATTAATACAATTTACAATAATTTTGGAAGTGTTCATGATGATAAGGGTTTTATTTATTAATTTATTTATTAGGTTGGTTAGGGGCCCCCCTAATATGACCGCTGGTAGGGGGCCCGAAGCAGCCGCCTACCTATGCCTCTATGTTAAGACCACCTCTGGGTGTGTGGGCTAGGGTTGTACCAATAGACGATAGTATCGTATATCGACGATCTTCCGACATATCGCCAATGGCAGGCTTTCATGGCGATAGTTATGACGATAGTTGGCGAATGGTTATTATTATCATCACAGTTTTACATTAACATCCACATTGCATGCTTTTCCTCAGATGAGGGTTTGTGGGCTTCACTTTACGCAGAGAGCTTGTAAAGAGAGAATTCCTTCTTGCACGTACCTGCACTTAATGCGCGCGTCTTGGACTCCTTCTAGCACTAAATCCAGCGCGCCACATCATGAGCAGCTGCGCTTCTCTCTGTCTCACGTGCACGCGCTCTCGCGTCTGTCCGAAGTCTAAACATAAACTAAAGTAGTAATCCTTATGTATTTGTTCAGTTTAATGCGTTTCATGCGAGCTGAGGCAAACTTTACTTTTTGTTTAAAATATGACCTGCTGCATATTAGCGCCTCTCTCTCACTCGCGCGTACATGCAGAGAGCTGCGCTCTGTCCGAAGTCAGATCACTAGGTATTAATCCTGTTTATGATATGCATTTCAATGAGTTGTAGCAACACGTCCCTCGTGTTTAATATATGATTGTGTTTTAAATATGATCTCGTTCCGCTGGACCGATGCGTTTTAAAAGGCACCTCATGAGAGCACCACTGCTTGACACGTGTAGTCTTCTGCAACAGCACTAAACAAATGCATTGAATTGTTTGTATGTGCGCGCACGTTTTTACAGTTATTATTAATTAATCATTATTAGGGTTTTAATGACGCGCTAGCATTAATGGGATCAGTTTTAAGAAGGTTGCGGTCATGACGTTGTTGCTCTTGTTCTTTTTTGTCCACCCATCAAGTGACTTGTTAATGAGTAAAAAATTAGCAAATAAAAAAAATGAGTAAACTACTGCCCCGCCCCCCGATAATATCGTGTATCGCAGATCTCAAAGGCTGACGATAGGACGATCTCAAAATAGGGCATAGGGTTGTGCCGATAGACGATAGTATCGTGTATCGACGATCTTCAGACATATCGCCAATGGCAAGCTTTCATGGCGATAGACATGACGATAGTTGGCGAATGGTTATTATTATTATTATTATTATTATTATCATCATCATGACCTCTGGCAGCTTAAGATATTAAGCTTTACATCTATAGCAGTGTTGTAGTTACAATTAATATTTAAGTTTATGGTTTAAGATGCTGAAACAAAGTTGTTAAGTATTGTTTGACGGGTAACAAGAATCTTTTGAATATCGTGTTTTGTGTAACCTTTCTCACTGGAAGCGCTCTTTTTTGCTGTTCCTTTTGACTCCTTTTGTTCTTCTGTCTCTTTAACACGAGCGAAATCTCTTTGTGACTGCGAGCGTGAAATTTGGAATTGAATCCGAATCCCGGGTGATTGATCCCAGTCAAAAGCGTGATCTTTAATGATTAGCAGCCTGCTCTGAGGCAAAGGTTAAATGCTTCATAACTAGCAGTGATAAAGTGTTCTTTAAGCTAACCAATTATCTACGCTTGGCACCCCATAAAATATTTAACCATTCAGATTAGTGCAATGACAATTTCCTTAGAATGCCATGTTAGGCACAGATTTACTCATTTTGTACTTATTTTTAACAAAACGACTGCGGTTTCTGTACTTACCTGATTTGTTTTGTTCTCTTTTATTGGTTTGCTCTATGGCATTAATGCTGTAAAGTCATGTCCCGGTTTGCTATCTAAAGAGGCACTTAAAAATTGTTCAATAAACGTAATTACATTGGGGAAGGTTTTCCACGCAATTAAATTAAGCCTTTCAAAAAAAAATAAAAATAATAATATGTTTGAATGGATTTGTTCTGGTCTTGTTGAATGAACTTAAATTCATTTTGTTCAGCCTAATGCAATAAAAAAGAAAAGCACTGAGTTGTATTCAAAATCAGCTTGCTTGTACCAAAGCCATTCATGGGACGTCGTGCACTGCCTGTGTTTTTTTTTAACTTTAAAAACAATATTGTGCTTCACTATAATACGTTTATACATTGAACAGGTGCATTTTTAAAGGTGCCAAAGAATGCATTGAAATAATATGTTAAATTGTTCTCTGATATCTACATAGAATGTATGTAACTATATTAAGTACAAATGTTTTTATGTCCATTTACAACCCTAGGATTTGCGCTTAGAATTAAATGGTCTATTATTTTATTTAATGGTATATTTAATTTTCTACGGATTTTCAAACGGTTTGGTTTGTTATAAACGTCAAAGATGTATCTATGACACTGCATACTTATACAAAAAAATCATGAAACATTAAAGCATCCATAATTATAGCCACGTCAATAACGTTTGTAAGAAACCAAACCGTATGAAAATTGGTAGAAAATTGAGCAAATTATGGTCATTTAAAAGGGCCTGCACCATTAAAACTCAATGCTACAAGTGAGCGAGCTGCCTGTGGTAAAATGGCCGCCAGGGGATAATGTTAGAGACTCCGCTGTAACACATCTAGCCTTTATACATATCTATGGTCTTTATGACGTATGCAGTCTACAAATGCGACATCCATTTCTCCACGAGAAATTTGGTGACATAATTAATTTTGCGATACATTTAATTTGCGAGATCTTGCCGCATGAGATCTCGTCACACCCCTATCAATTACTATAATAAGTAAACTATACTTTCTTTATAAATGAAGAAATTTCCCATTGTGGCCCAGTCTGTCAAAACCCAGCTAAAGTCATTATTTTGTGATTTTTACATAAAACCATCCTACATAATATAAAGAACATTAAGTGAAAATATAACCTTGATATGTTTAATATTGACTTAGTAAGGTCATGCCACTACTTTACTGGATAATCCTTCTTTTTTCTTTTTATTAAACAGGGAGTAAAAGGTTTTGGAATAGGATTATTTGCTTTTTTTGGTAGTTAAATGCTGGATTATCGAGCTCTTTGCTAATACCTATCTGTAAGTGAGCAACTGGTGCTGCTGCCGTTTTTTCACATTAGAAGATTAGCACATCTTTAACACCCCAAACGATCAGTTAGGCCCCCTAGTGTAGTTTCTTGAGATCTTATTTTCAAGAGACTGGCAGACGGGCTGTTACAGATGTCTCCATTATTTAACGGATTCGGTGATGCAGACCCGATTCAGTCTGACAGAGATACAGGCAGCTGTTGTACCGGTGTTTTCACTGCTTTGGTTAGACTAGAATGTTTAGGAAATGGTGTGGAAACGTGTGGCGCAAGGACATTTGCTGTAAAGCCCTCTGGGGCCCCCGGACCCGAAAAAAAAACATACTTTGTGAAAGCATTTGTTTATCGGATCGGAGTATGTGACAACAAGATTAAGTGTCCTGAATAAGTGATTGTGCCATCCCCCATTAAATCCACAATGTTTCATCTCTGGAGGACACAGAGGCCATCTTTAGACACAAAATTCAATCAAGCATTACAATACTCCACTAAACATATGTTGAATGTTTCCGTTTGCTCGACTTATCCTTTCTTTATTCTCATGGGATGTTCTTTCTTTTTTTAACATAGACATTTACTTGCAATTCATTTTGACAGACTGAACTCTACAACCCTTCCATATGATGGGAACCCCTTTATCTGAAAGCCAAGTGGTTTCCTTTGATGGCAACTCTATTGGCGAGACATGTCTTTTATTTAGAATAAGAAGTTTACTGCTCAAACTTGTGCAAACAATTCAATGGAGGACACGTTTCAAACGGAAAAAGTAACCACCGTTATATAAACAGCTTTAACTACGAAAAAAGAGATTTGTGTTTTATAATGTAACAGTAGCACTGTAAATATTTATTATGTAATGAAAGTTATTATAATCAAAACATCAAAATGATAAAGATAGACTGAAAATGATAGCTTATGCACCAGCGTGCATGCAATTGTAGTGTGCATCTTAAAGGTGCAGTGTGTAAATTTTAGTGGCATCTAGTGGTGATGTTCCAAATTGCAACCAACGGCTCAGTCCACGGCTCACCCCTCGCTTTTGAAACGCATAGAAAAGCTACAGCAGCCACCACAGGACAAACATATCATTGTTGGAGACAACTTAGTAAAAAGTTTGTCCGTTAAGGGCTACTGTAGAAACATGGCAGTGCAAAATGGCGACTTTCATGTAAGGGGACCACCGATGTATGTAGATAAAAACAGCTCATTCTAAGAAAATAAAAACATAACAGTTAATTATGTAAGGTCTTTATACACCACTGATAATATAGTTGTGTAAATCATATTGCATTTAAATCTCAGAGTAACCAGCCAAGGTCATCTCACCAGAGGAAGATCCCTCATTCCCCATCCTTTCTTCCCATCTAAAACGCAAAGTACTCGGAATTCCCGCGAGTCAGATTGGTTAACGTTTGATATCTGCCGCAACTGTGTTTCTGTACATAAAACGAGAAGAGAGATGTGAAAGGAGGAATGCAGAGGAACGTTAGATGGAGATGTGAAGTTGTATTTCTGAGTTGTCTCTACAGATTTGGAATAATGATTTGAGGTTGTTCATTCTGCACATTAATGAACACAGTGCATGATTCACATTCTGATTCACATGCACAGGTTTCATATTAATTTGCTAACTTTTCTTAAAATATTATCTACAGTACCAGTTCACAAACTCTAAATTTTCAGTTTTTGCTCTCTGTTAGATTTAAACACTTATTTTCCTCAGTGTAGCAGCACCGTGAGTCTTTCATAAGAAGACAAATATAAACATAGATAGGGCCCTATAAAATCCGTTTTATTTTTTCCCAAATTCCGTTTTATTTTTTCCCAAATTCCGTTTTCTCCGTTTTAATTTTTGCAAAGTCCGTTTTATCCGTTTTAATTTTTGGCAATTATATTTTTTACCCTTTACTTTTATTTTAGTCATAAAAAGAGTGTGCCTTTTAATGTTAATGATTAAAATGTAAATGATTTGGGGGAAAAACTGGATAACAGGATTACTTTTAATGACTGTAAAAGATGCATTTACACACGCACATACACACGCGCGCGCACGCGCACACACAACTCAATTCAATGCATTGTTTTTTTTAGTGTTGTTGCAGGAGGAGGCTACAACAAGGTGTCAACGCAGTGGTGCCTTCAGAAGTGCCTTAAACACATCAATCCAGCGGAACGCGATCCATATTTTATACACAATCGCTTGAAATGCATATAACTTTAGAAACATACACAGTATAGTGATCTGACTGGACAGCATGAGCATGCAGCTCTTTTCACGAGCGAAAGAGAGACAGAGAGCGGCGCCATGATGCAGATGATTATATTTTAAATGCGAGGGATAGTTAGTTTGCCTCAGCTCGCTTGAAATGCATAAAACTGAACAAACATACACAGGATAGTGATCTGACTTAGGACAGCATGAGCGCGCAGCTATTTGCACGTGCGAGCGAAAGAGAGACAGAGAGCGGCGCCATGATGCAGATGATTATATTTTAAATGCGAGGGATAGTTAGTTTGCCTCAGCTCGCTTGAAATGCATAAAACTGAACAAATACATGAGGATTAGTGTTATCACTTCGGACAGATGGGTGAGCGCGTGCATGTGAGAGAGGTACAGTGAGACAGACATGGATGTGAGAGTGCATGTATCTTTGCGCTCACCGTGAACAGAGTGTTGACTAAACTTCCAAACTAACAGTTCTCCGGTCACATAAAAGTCATGTGAGACCTGCTCGGAACTAAGTGCTTAGCGTCGAATTTCTTATTTTTTTCGCTGACGAAAGCAGAGTCGTGGAGAGCCGCTTCGCCATGGTTTCAGTGTTTTGGAGGAGGTCTGAAACGACGGGAGGGGGCGTGTCGCCCAGATTTACTTCCCCCGGTCTGCATTTCCCACAGACATACGTTCGTCTCCCACACAAAAACATAATTTTATTCAAAATATGTAAAATTCCGCTAAGTTCCGCGTTTATACTAGATTCCGTGTTAATTAGCCAATTCCGCGATTCCGTCCGCGATTCCGTGATCGCGGAAATTATAGGGCCCTACATAGACGCTCATACACTGCCTCACATTGTGGTGTGTCAGGTTGAAGCAGTTTGGTGATTAAGAGTTGTATTTTCATAAGCTGTGTTATGACATATGTTGGTTGTTCTGAATAAAAAGAAGCTTTGCACTAATCCCTGTTACTAGCGGGAGACTGTGAACCAGAAAGAAGAGAGAGACAAGAAAATCCACCTCTACCTGAAGTTCATCATTCAATTAATAATTTAATTCATGAATTTTTGTGTTTGTGAGTCAATCTTTTGATCTATAAGTTGATCAGTCAGTCAGTCCAATCAATTAATGAGTCCTTTTATCGATCAATCAATTAAACAATCAGTCCTTTGGTCAATCAAGCAATCTGTTCTTTGATCAATCAATCAATCAATCAATCAGGCTATTTTTACAAGTGGGCGGATATTTTTATAAACGGACATTTCAACCTCTCCGGTTTCAAAAATAATATCGTGCAGACATGTCAGTTTTCAGAAAAGTGTTTATTTACACGTACCCGTGCATATATGCCGTCAAGAGAAGCTCAAGCCCACGTAAGC